>NC_139026.1:105821197-106004381 GCF_964662115.1 Mustela nivalis | reverse complement strand
ATCTAAAGGAAATTAAAAAGTATTTTGAACTAAATGAAAATAATAATGCAACTTTAAAAACTTTGTGGACTGCTACTAAAGTAGAATTCAGAGGAAAATTTATAGCACAAAATGCCATGTTAGAAAAAAAAGAAAGATTTCAAATCAATGACCTCAGCTTTGACTTTAAGACACTAGAAGAGTAATTAAATACAAAGTAAGAATAAAGGAAATAATAAAGATTAGAGAGATCAATAAAATAAAAAAAATGGGAAAAAAGGAAAATTAATGCAACTAAGAAATGAAATGTTTTAAAAGATTATTTATTTATTTATTTGTTTGTTTATTTATTTATTTATTTTAGAGAGAGGGAGTACATGAGTGGGGGGAGTGGCAGAGAGAGAGAAAGAGGGATAAGCAGACTCCCCACTGAGCATGGAGCCTAATGCAGGGCTCGATCCCACAACCCTCAGATCATGGCCTGAAGCAAAATCAAGAGTCAGAGGCTCAGTTGACTGACTCATCCAGGTGTCCCTAAAAGCTGAAGTTTTAAAAAATATCAATAAAATTAGTGATTTCTAGTCAGACTGAAAATAAATAGAAAAGATGAAAATTAGCAGTATCAGGAATGAGAGAAGTGAAATCCCTTCAGATTCTACAGGTATTGAAAGAATAATAAAGGAGTATTATGAACAACTTTATGACAATAAATTTGGTAACTTCACCAAAATGGATCTGTTTTTTGAAAAGATTCAGGTTACAAAATTCATGCAAGTAGAAATAAATAATTTCCCCCTCTCTCTTTCTCAAATAAATAAATAACCTAAAATTTAAAAACTTTGCCAAGAAGAAAATTTCAGACCCAGAGGGCCCACTGGTAAATTCTGTTAAATATTTAAAGAAGATATAATATCCATTCTCCACAAACTCTTGCAGAAAATTGATGAAAAAGAAATTCATTCTATGAAGCACACATTACCACTTACCAAAACCAGATAAAGACATTACAATGGAAATAAAAGCACTTTAGATCAATATATCTATGAATATAGATGCAAACATTCTTAAGAGAATTTTAGCAAATCAATTATAAAATATAGAAAAATTGGTTATGCTGAGTGAAATAATTCAAGCAGAGAGATTCAATTTATCATCTGGTTTCACTTACTTGTGGAGCATAAGGAATAACATGGAGGACATTAGGAGAAGGAAAGGAAAAATGAATTGGGGGAATCAGAGGTAGAGATGAAGCATGAGAGGCTGTGGACTCTGAGAAACAAACTGAGGGTTTTGGAGGGAAGTGGGGTAGTTAGGTGAGCCTGGTGGTGGGTATTAAGGAAGGCAGGTATTGCATGGAGCACTGGGTGTGGTGCATAAACAATGAATCTTGAAACACCAAAAAAAAAAAAAAATGAAATAAAATTGAACAAGAATAATAAAAAAAAATACAGAAAAATTGTAACTCTCTAAGACAGTGTGGAATTTATCCCAAGAATGCAACCTTGGTTTATCACTCAAAAATCAGTGTAATTCACCATTTAAAAAACTAAAAACAGATTATAATTATTTCAACATAAGCAGAAAAAAGTTTGTTAAAATAAATATAATTTTCTGATAAAAACTCAGAAAGTCAAGGATAAAGTGGAACTTCTTCAACTTGATGAAGGAATCTATGAAAAATCTATGCTAACCTTATATTTAATAGTAAAGGCTGAAAGCTTTCTCCCTAAATTAAGGAACAAGGCAAACTTGTTTCTTTTCTCACTTCTATTCAAAACTGTATGGAGGTTCTAACCAGTGCAATTAAGCAAGAAAAGGTAAAAGGCAACCAGATTGGAAAGGAAGAGGTAAAATGGTCTTTATTTGAAGATGATATTATATTATAAATAGAAAGTTCCAAGAAGTAAAACAAACAAAACAAACAAACAAACAAAAAACATGAAACAAACAAACAAACAAACAAACAAAAACAAACTATGGAAACTAATAACAAACAAACAAACAAAAACAAACAAACAAAAAAACTATGAAAACTAATGAGTAAGTTCAGTAGGGTCATTGGTTATAATGCCAATATGCTAAAATCAATTTTATTTTATGTACTAACAATAAACAACTTGAAAATGAAATTAAGAAAATAATTTCTTTTATAATAACACCAAAAAGAATTTAATACCAAGGAATAAATCTACCTAAAGATGTTCAAGACCTGTACACTGGAGATTAGAAAACTAATGATGTATTATATTTGGGCTAATTGAATTTCAATTTAAAAATTGCTAAAAGAAATTAAGAAGGTCTAAATAAATGGTCATACAGTCCATGTTCATGGATTACAATACTCAATATTATTAAAATGGCAATTTTCCCCAAATTTATAGACAGATTCAATGTAATATCAATAAAAATTTCCCCCTTTTTTTGTATATTGGGCAATAAAATTCTAAAATTTATATGAAAATGAATAAAAAAACCCAAATAGCCATTTTTTTAAGAAAGAACAAAATGGAGGGCTTCTTGATTTTAAAACTTACCATCTTGATTATTAAAACTAACTTTCTAGTAAGTTTTCAATAGAACTTTTGCATAATGATAGAAGATCAATAGAACAGAATTGAGAGTCCAGAAATAAACTTGCACATTTATGGTAAGTTGACTTTAGACTAAACTGCCAAGGTATTCAATGGGGCAAAGAGCTAAATTTTCAATAAATGGTTCTGAAGAGAACTGGATGTCCATTTTTAGGAACATGAATTTAAGTCTTTACCTCACACTACACATAAAAATTAACTTTAAAAATGATAAATTGGGGTGCCTGGGAGACTCAGTCGCTAAATGTCTGCTTTTGGTTTGGGTCATGATCCCAGAGTCCTGGAATCGAACTCCTCATTGGACTTCCTGTTTGATGGGAAGCCTGCTTCTCCCTCTCTCACTCCCCCTACTTGTGTTCCCTCTCTTGCTGTGTCTCCCTCTGTCAAATAGATAAATAAAACCTTTTTAAAAAATGATAAATTGGCTCTTTCTTATCTTGAAAGATGGTGGGTGAAAAATCTGAGAAGCTGGATATTAAAGAGAAGAAACTTGAAGCCAAAAAGTGTGATGCTGGGGGCACCTGGGTAGCTCAGTCAGCTATATGACCAACTCCTGATTTTGGCTCAGGTCCTGATCTCGGGGTTGTGGGATGGAACCCTGCAGTGGGCTTTATAATTAACGGTGTGTCTGCTTAAGGAGTCTCATGGTCCTTCTTCTTATACCGTCCCCGCTCTCTCAAATAAATAAAGAAATCTTAAAAGAAGAAGAAGAAGAGGAGGAGGAAGCCTGATGCTGGTGGCAAGGTTAAGAACTGTAACCTCCAGGCCAAAGAGGTGGAAGTCCCATTGTAGCCAAAACCTTGTCCTGGTCAAAGGAATTGGCCAGTATTCCTGGTCAGCTAACTATTCCAGAAAGGCCATGTACAAGAGGAAGTATTCAGTTACAAAGTCTATGGGTGATAAGAAAAAGAAGAAGGTTGTTGCTACTGTCATAAAACCAGCTGGTGGTGACAAGAATGGTGGTCCCGGAGTGGTTAAACTTCACAAAATGCCTAGGTATGATCCTACCGAAAATGTGCCTCAAATGTTGTTGAGCCATGACAAAACAAAAAACAAACAAACAAACAAAAAAAACCCTTTCAGTCAGGTTGCCTGGGTGACTCAGTTGGTTAAACATCTTGCCTTTGGCTCAGGTTATGATTTCAGGGTCCTGAGATTGAGTCCCATGTCAGGCTCTCTCCTCAGCAAGGAGTCTGTTTCTCCCTCTCCCTCTGTGCTCTCTCTTTCAAATAAATACATAAAATCTTAAAAACAAAACAAAACAAAAATAACAATAACACCAACCAAAAAAACCCTTTCAGTTAGCGTGTGAGAAAATTTCAAGCTAGGATTACTCCTGGCACCATTATCACTGTCCTCACTGGGCACCACAGAGGCAAGATGCTGGTTTTCCTGATGCATCTGAGCAGTGACTTGCTACTTGTGACTGGCCCTCTGGCCCTCAATTGAGTTATCCTGTGTGGAACACTCCAGAAATCTGTCATCGTCACCTCTACCAAAACTGATATCAACTGTGTGAAAATCCCAAAACACCTTACTGAAAAGATGCTCAAAATAATTAGCCTGAGGAAAATGCAAATGAAAACTATAAATAAATATCCTTTCACACCCACCAGGATGACTGCAATAAAAAAGAGACAAAAACCAGAGTTTGTAAGATTGTGGAAAAACCGGATCCTTCATACACTATTGGTGGGAATGTAAAATGATGCAGCCTCCAAAAATAGTTTTGAGCAAAAATGCTCAAAAAGTTAAAGAAAAATGAAAATATAGGTCTATACAAAGATTTATACATGAATAAATAATAGTATCATTCATAGTTGTCCCAAATGGAAACAAGCAAATGTCATTAGACTGGGAATGCATAAATAAAATGCATATACTCTCAAGATGGAATACTTTTTGCATTAACTGTTACAGAGTACTGATACATGGTATAAGATAGAAGAACCTCAAAAACATTATGCTATGAGAAAGAAACCAGATAAGAAAAGATTACATATTATATGATTCTTCTTTTTTTTTTTTTAGGATTTTATTTATTTATTTGGCAGAGAGAGAGGGACACAATGAGAGAGGGAACACAAGCAGAGGGAGTGAGAGAGGGAGAAACAGGCTTCCCAGCAAACAGGGAGCCTGATGTGGGGCTTGATCCCAGGACCCTGGGTTCATGACCTGAGCTGAAGGCAGACGCTTAATCACTGAACCACCCAGGCACCCCTCTCCTGGTGACTTTTATCCCTGGGTCTTAGTTATTCAATTTTGGGTTTTATTGTTACAAGCAAAAGTTGTTTAGGGGAATGTGCCTCTTCTGAAACTCATTTTAAGGGCAAGAAAGATACCCATCTACATGGTGATCAGAGCATGCCAAGGCAGTCCCTAATAAAAGACTCCATTAGCGCTTCCAAAGTTCCTACTACCAGTGAGGGGCTCAGGGATCGTCCCCCAAATAACTTGGCCTCAACTTTTGACATTTCTTACAATTCTGCACTTTGACCAGAAGCCTCTGTCATATTTATGGCAGCCAAGCTATTTTACCACAGTGAGGGGAAATTTTGGTGTATGACAATGTTCCCTAGATCCAACAGAATGGATGCAAGCACTACATGGGAACTGGACTTAGTCATCCCTGAGAGCCTGCGGTTCTAGGGAAGTTACAAGTACACTATTCATATTACTCAGTTCAGAGCATCATACCAGTTTCTGTGGCGAGCAGTGCTAGCTGGCTACCCAATAGATATTCCTTACTTTCTGCTTTCACATACAACTGTGTAAACATGTAATGTGGGCTGTGGCAACCATCTTGTGACCATGAAGGAAAAGCCAAGAAAACCACAGAAAGGTTGAACAAGAACCTGATGTTGTTGAGCTACAGAATTGACTAACCCTGAAAACTTCTGACTCTAGATTCTTTCTTAAAATCAATCTTAATGTTTAAGCAACTTGAAGTGGGGTGTTTTGCTTTGGTCTCTTGCTCTAGCCAGATGCATTCTAACTAACACAAATTCCCAAGCCATCTTAATATGCAGATCCTAGACTGAAATCATAGACATATCTTTTACCTCTCTCTGTTATTAGATGGCAGGTGGTCAGCCTTTAGGTAGGACCCCGTTGATTCCTGCCTCCTGGTATTTGCACCCGGCACTGGCCTTCCCCAAGACTGAATCAGGGCTGGTCATTGTGACCACTGACATATGGTAGATGAGATGGTGTGCGACTTCTGATCCTGGGTCATACAAATACTGCAGCTTCTGTCTTGGCCTCTTGGTTTACTTACTCTGCAGGAAGCCAGCGCCATGTTGTGAGAACACTCAAATATCTCTGTGGAGATCGGAGGTCCCTCACCAACAGCCCACACCAACTCACCAGGCGGTGAGTAAGCAGATCCTTCAGTTACAGTCAAGCCTTCAGATAATGGCAGTTTTAACTGACCTGTCTTTATTTTATGAAAAACCATGAGCCAAAACAGCTGGCCAAGCCATTTTTGACTTCCTGACCAATAGAAACGATGAGAGATAACAAACACTTATCTTTAAGTCACTAGGTTTGGGGTTAATTTGCTATACAGAAATAGATAAGTAATACAGAGAGATAGTTCTCTCATGTTAGAACCCAGATTCTAGGGACGCCTGGGTGGCTCAGTTGGTTAAGCAGTTGCCTTCAGCTCAGGTCATGATCCCAGCGTCCTGGGATCGAGTCCCACATCGGGCTCCTTGCTTGGCAGGAAGCCTGCTTCTCCCTCTGCCTCTGCCTGTCACTCTGTCTGCCTGTGCTCACTCTCGCTCCTCTCTCCCTTACAAATAAATAAATAAAAATCTTAAAAAAAAAAAAAAAGAAAGAAAAGAACCCAGATTCTACTCCTCAGTACTTCATCACAACTGCTTTCCTTGCAAGTACTCAAACCCCCACTTAAAGATGTCCAAAATTTCACCCACAAATGACTCAAACTGGGATTGTACTTCCCTTTGTACCCAACCTGTAAGTCCAGATGCTCCAAGTTGTCTTTTCTTAAATTTCATTTATTTTTTATTTTTTAAAAGATTTTATTTATTTGACAGAGAGAGAGAGAGAGAAATCACAAGTAGGCAGGGAGGCACCAGAGAGAGAGGGGGAACCAGGCTCCCTGCGGGGCAGTGAGCCCGATGTGGGGCTCGATCCCAGGACCCTGAGATCATGACCCAAGCCGAAGGCAGAGGCTTAACCCACCGAGCCACCTAGGCGCCCCTCCAAGTTGTTTTTATTCCAAAGACAGTTATTACCCATTCTTTACCTCTTCGTTTTCTTCCTTTCCTTCTCCATCCTTTCTGTCTTCTAGTCTTTACTCTAAAAGTATCAAGATTTTTCAAAAACAGATCCTCAGACTATTAAAACACTCAGTGCAGGAGTTAAGCAAACTACCTCCTACTGGCTAATTCTAACCATCTGCTATTTTTGTAAATAAAGGGTTTTTTTGTTATTTGTTTTAAGATTTTATTTATTTATTTTTTGAGAGAGAGAAAGTGAGAGAGTGTGTGAACAGGAAGGGGAGAGAAAATCTGACCAGCCTCTGTACTGAGCACAGCGCCTGACTCGGGCTCCATCTCACCACCAAGAGATCATGACTTGAGCAAAACCAGAAGTTGGTTCCTCAACCAACTGAGCCGCCTAGGTGTCCCTGTAAATAAAGTTTTATTGAGACATACCCATGCCAGTTTGTTTACATATGGTCTAGGTCTGCTTTTTCACTACAGACCTAAGAAGTTGTAAGAGAAACTATATAGCATATGAAGCCTGAAATATTTACTGTTTGGCCCTTTATAGAAAAAGTTTGCAATCCAGACTTAAGGTTTCTAATATTTTATTGCATACCACTCTCCTCAAGGCTTCTGTGTTCCAAAACTTAGAGAGAGTACCAGTCACAAGCTATCTCATGAGGCATCATTCACCTTCACAATCTAGGAAGTCTGTTGCTCTCAGGTTCTCATCACCTGTACTGTAAACATCAGTACATTTCAGCCCAACTCACTTCAGTTTTTCTGCTTTGTTGATACTGGAGTTCTCAATCCACCGTGAAGCTGTAGGGTAAGGGAATGATTCTAATTTCCTCCCTTCCTTTTCCCTGCCTTTCTTCCAGTAAGTATGGGTGAGATGGCAAAGACATCTTAACTCATTATTTATGAACTGAAAAACCATGCAGGGCGGTGGGAAAATTGTGTTCTGGAAGCAGACACACACACACACACACACACACATGCATGCACGCACACAATAGCAAACCAGGCTGAGCGAGTTTGGCATAGAGATGCCATGCCCTGACCCATAATCACAGAGCACTTCTCAGCTCTGGCCCTCAGGGAGGAAGAGGAACAAGGGCAACTCCAGCTATTACAGGCTCCCGGACAGCAGATGAAACACTCTGCTGTAAATTGTATATAATCACTGAGGAAGACTTTTATTTCTCCGTGGTTACAAATGGGACTTTTCCTTCCTCTTGTCTAGGAGGAAAGGAACAGGTTTAGATCAGTCTGGGGGAGTTTCATTTGGCCAAAATGACCAGAACTCTCTCTGGATCCTTACAAGGCCCTGGTCCTATATTCAGGACCTGTGTAAACAGAGCTTCATAGGTCTCTTTTCTTATGCCAAAGTTCCCTTCTCCTGATGATACAGTTTCTGTCCTTAGGACCGAGCACATCAACTACAATGGTAGAAATTTTCAGATGCTTGGGAGTGGCATAAAGAGAACAGAAGCCCTTGCTCATTCTGTAGCATTTCTGAAGCGTTTCCCATATAATCTCTGCCCTCGGGGAGCTCACAATTATGTAGGGAAACCAATTATTTATAGGAAAATATTGAGTTACAGATGTTTGGACCTTTGAGAAGTATGAGGGGAAACGATCATTACATACTACATAAATTTTTATTGTGCTGTGGCAAGCTAGACAAGTTCCCCTCAGGTTTGTTTGTTTGTTTATTTATTTATTTTATTTTTTTAAAAAAAGACTTTATTTATTTATTTGACAGAGAGAGATCACAAGTAGGTAGAGAGGCAGGCAGAGAGAGAGAGAGAGAGGAGGAAGCAGGCTCCCTGCCGAGCAGAGGGCCCGATGCGGGACTGGATCCCAGGATCCTGAGATCATGACCTGAGCTGAAGGCAGAGGCTTAACCCACCGAGCCACCCAGGCACTCCCCTCCAGGTTGTTTTTAGAGATGAACTTTCCAGGGGTGATGGGCGATGTCCTACAGGGTGGTGATACTGGTAGCCTTACTATTCCCACTTCTATACTGGGACTAGTCTTCCACATATTTTTCTCTCCTCTACATACTGAGTGAGATACCACGAAAGTGGAGAGAGTGGTAAACAGTCTTGGAATGGAGACAAGAATTGCATACACAAAGCTCTTAGAAAACGAGACAGAAGAAAATTACTTCTGAACTGTGCAGAACAGAGAACAGGGAGTCCTCAGTTGGAGGAACATGGTTTGGAAGTCAGAGAAGATGGAGCTGAGCTGTGTGGGAGGGGGTTGGTGGGGCAGGGTAAGGCAGGGGGACAGTAGGCCCCTCTGTCTCACAGACTGGAAGTCATTCAATCCATTGTGACTAAGTCCTCACCACCTCCCTCGAGTCTTTCCTTTATGTCCCCTCTTTTCTCCATGTTGTATCGGATGCTATTTCCTATATTTCATTCTGAGTCATCATCTACCATATTAGTTGATCTTTCTCAATTATATAACTTTCTCAGTTATATATATTATGTATATAATAAGAGTATATTATATACACTCTTTGCCACCATTGTTCTACCTTTGTGATGTTCTTACTATGTATTTATTTCTCAATCTCTTTTTATTTCATATCTATCAATCTAATAATCTATTTCTCTATCTCTATTGATCTTCATTCATTTTAATTTTACTGTCCTTTCTTCTTTGTGTCTAAATGGTTATCTACCTTAAGTATTTCATCCTTAATATTGCCTTTTAAAATTCTTCATTCCTTCTATTTTCCCCACACTTATTTCCACCCAATAGTTTGCCTTTATTTGTTTTCCTCTTATACACCTACATAGCTTTCCTTATGTGCCCATCTTATGGGTTCAGTCCCAGACAGTTTGTTCCTAGAATCTGGAGGAGTAACCCTATGTTGTACGACCTCTCAAAAAGGTCTCCAGTGCTTCAACTTCTTCAAGTGTGAAACTGAACCTGCCAAAATGGTGGTTAATGCAGTCTCCATTATCGCTGGGGCTCCTCATCTCCTAGAATGGGCATTTTTGTTGAATGGAACACTTAGGAGAGAGCTCTTCTGGTCTTTAGTTCATCTTGCCAAAATTGATAAACTTACTGTACCACACTTGGGCACAGGAGTCTTTTCTGAGGGTTTCAGCCCTGAAGCTCTGGGACCTGGGGCATGGGGTCAAGCATGCTGTCACCACCCCCCGCCTCTCAGAACCAGAAATCCCTTCAAAATCTGGGGGGAGTCTCCCTCTCTGCTCTCTCATCTTCAGCTCCCACTGCCCCCAAAGGGTCTCTTTTCTCTCCTCCCCCAACACAATCCCAATATTGACTTCATAACTCCTAAAACAGAAGTCAGGAAGGGTGGCTGTCCACGGGCAACTAGCTTTTAGTCTAGCTCCCGGAAACTGCTTAGGTTAAGAAACACAAATGTCTGCTATCTTCTTGGAACAAGGGAGGGAAAATATGAGAGAAAGACATAGATTATTATCTCAATAAATTATCCTTCCATAAACCTCACTATCATGGATGAAGCGAGATCATAGACAGGAGGTGGCCTATGACCTATTCTGGTTTAGGTCTCCAAGCCTCTGAACCTCTTAGCTTGTTTCCACATCCAGTTTCTTTCCACATAATCATTCCTGCCCCTGTAGCTGGGGTACTCTGCTTGAAACACAGATTTATCCATGAATTCTCTGTTCAGAAATATTCAAAAGGATATTGTCTTTCTGGAATTAGATCATGATGATCATTGCCTAACTTTGTGACTATACTAAAAACCACTGAGTTTTATACTGTAAAAGGGTGAGTTTTAGGGTATGTGAACTAAAACTCAGTTAAAGAAAAGAAGAAGGATATTATCCCCTGACGCTTGGGGTTAAATGTCCAGTTTTCAAGGTCTCCCACTACAATATTTCATTTTCTCTCTATCCTTATCTCCCACTCCTGACCTCTCCTCCCCTCTCTCCACACTTGGTTTTCCTCCTCACCTCTGGCCATGTCATCTCTTCTGAAATTCTTTTCTCTTTCCATTCATAAATCTGTACCCCATACCTTCCTCAAAACCAGTTGAAGTTCCACGTCCTTGATGGAACTTTCTCTGACAACTTTAGCTTTTGATATCTTTAACTCTAAAACCTTCTCACATTATATATTCCTCCTGGATATTTTAGTTGACTGAGAATATCCTTGAGTGAACTTTTTGTCTTTGTGACTTTGCATCCCACAGTGCCTGGCATTAGGTTGAATGAGTAAATAAATAAATGCATGTTACTAACCTCTAAATGGTTCAAACATGCCTGAATTATTTTTTTATGATTTTATTTATTTATTTGAGAGAGAGAGAGAGAGAGCATGAAAGGAGAAAGATCAGCGGGAGAAGCAGACTCCCTGCCGAGCAGGGAGTCCGATGTGGCACTCAATCCCAGGACTCCAGGACCATGACCTGAGCTGAAGGCAGTCGCTTAACCAACTGAGCCACCCAGGTTCCCCAGCCTGAATTATTTTTAAAAATAGATGGTTAGGTCCCACAGGAAGGGCTGTGTCTTTACCTGACATTTAACCCTAGTTGAGAACAGGACACATGGTTGATCCTTCTGGTACTTAATTACCTGAAGGCTTGTCAGAGAAAGTTGCTTTTTTCCCACTCTATTGGTGATAGGCTGGAAAGGGAGGACATTGAACAGGCAGGGAGAGTCCCCAGGATGCTTGGCTGAATGGTGGTGGCACCACCCTTAACCACAAATCGTTCATTGTCCACTGCCTTGGCATCTACAACAGCCTTTGGAAAGAGATGTAGCAATTTCCCCCTCGGGGTGTATTTTTAAAATCAGTGGCTGAGAATGCTTGCCGAAAGTGGGGTCAGACAACTCTGAGTTGCCTGGTAGATGGGATGGGTGCTGCCTGAGAGGAGATACAGTGGTTGGTCCTGGAAGAAGCATCCAGGCCAAAGGAAAGAGATGGCTTGCCCAAAACAGATCACAGCTTCCATTGAGATACAACTGTCTAGTTAGGCAGTATTTTCCCAGCCTGAAGGTTTATACAGGGTCTGGGTCAGCCAGAGGGCTATGGTCTTTTCCTTCATTCAATGGAAAAACTGAAAGTTTCATCAAGTGCTTATATGCGCCAAGTACTCTGCTAGGCAGTAAGGATTAAAATGTGGACAGAACGTAGTTTCTGCCCTCCAGAAGCTTATACAAAAGTGGGAGAAGACAGGCAAGTAAACAGGGAAGCATATCGGTAGGTAAATATATTAGTGTGGTAAGTGCAATGATGGAGGTAGAGGGATAGGGAGTCTAAGGAAAGTTTGAAGAAGTAGCATCCAGGTTGATACCTGGTAATGAACTGAAAGTAGCCAGACAAAGGAAAGAAACATTCCCAACAGACAACACATTGTGGAGTACTCGAGAGATAAAAGAAAATGCCACGTCCCCATATTTGTAGGTAGTTCAGTTGTCTAAAGCAGGGGTCACCACATAATGGCCCATGGCCAAATCCAGCCAGGTGCTTGTTTTTGTAATTAAAGTTTTATTTGCAAGTAATTCTACCTATTGATTTACATACTATCTGTGGCTGCAGAGTTAAGTAGTTGCAAAAGAGAACATATGGCCCTCAAAACCTAAAATGTTTACTATGCCAGTCTAGAGAATATAGTTAGGGGGAGAAATTAGCGTGGCAAGAAAGGAGAGTAGAGAGATGATCAAGAGGCATACTATTAAAAGCCTTGGAACAGGCTAAAGGATTCACTATTTTAAAAGCATTGAGGGAGTAATTGATGTTATAAGCAGAAATACATAAAAATATTTGAATTTAGGTAATGAAGAAAAAAGCAGGAGGCAAAACTAGAGTTAGGGAGACCATTTCTGGGGGAAATAGATATATAGGTATATAGATAAGAAATGATGCCCCAGAGGCATGTAAGTGGCTCAGTCAGTTAAGCATTTGACTCTATTTTTTTTTTTAATGATTTTTAAAATTTATTTGAGAGAGTGAGTGAATGAAAGAGAGAACATGAGCAGGGCAAAGACAATGATCAGGGAGCTTGATGTTGCACTTGACCCCGGCACTCTGGGATTATGACCTGAGCTGAAGACAGACGCTTAACCAACGGAGTCACCCTGGTGCCCCTAAGTGTCCAACTTTTGATTTCAGCTCAGATCTTCATCTCAGGGTCATGAGTTCAAGCACCTTGTCAGGGTCTGGACTCAGTGGGGGGGTCTGCTTGAGAGTCCCTTCTTCTACCTCTCTCCTCTGCTTCTTTTTCTCTTTCTCTCTCTCTCAAATAAATAAATAAATCTAGAAAGGAGGAAAGAAAGAAAGAAAGAAAGAAAGAAAGAAAGAACGAACAAGCCCTGGACTATGAAGACCCTCACAGAATGGAGAGAAATATTTGAGATTTGAAAGAAGTAAGAAGGATTTGGTGATTGTTTACATGTGGCTATGTGGGAAAGGGCTGGGTCATGAGGCAAAATCTCCATTTAGAATCTTTCTCAGATGAGGAAGAAGCAGACATGACCCAGTATCCCCTTGGTACAATTTAATGTCTTATTTACTTGAATTCATCAGACAAATTTCTTGTCTCAGGATATTTTCTTGTTTATTTATTTGCTTGATTGTTTTCATAGTCTATTTAGGCTTAATATTACCATTTCAGTTAAATAGAGAAACCTGATCAGCCTATAAACCCTTTACTCCTCCCTTTATTTTGTAGCTGTTAGGTAGTTCTATCTACATACATCAAAATCCTCATTAGACAATGTTACTTGTTTTTTGTTTGTTTTCAACTGTCCGGTATACTTTAAAGAACTCAAGAGACAAATAGTCTATTATATTTACTCAGACATTTACCATTTTGGTTATTCTTCCTTCACTCTTGATATTCCAAATTTCTTCCTAAAAGTCATTTTCCTAATTTCTGAAGAACTTCCTTTAGCAATACTTTCAAATCAGGTCTGCTAACCACAAATTCTCTTACTTTTCCTTCATCAAAAAATGTCTTCACTTCACCTTCATTCTTGAATATATTTTCACTGGGTACAGATTTCTGAGTTGACACTCTTTTTAGTGCCTACGAAATATTTACCCACTTCCTTCTGGCATTTACAATTTCTGAAAAGAAATCTGCTGTCATTCAAGTTAGCATTCTTTCTAAGTAATGCATTGGTTTTCTCTGGTTGCCTTCAAGGCTTTTTTCTTTGTCTGTAGTTTTCAGTAGTTTGATTCTGATGAGTTTGGGTGTAAGTTTCATTGAATTGTCCTGTTTGGGATTTACTGAACTTCTTGAATTTTTAAGTTTCTATCATTCACTGAATTTGGGTAGTTTTCAGCCAATATTTTTTTACATGTTGTTTCAGCACTACATTCATTCTCCTTTTGGGACTCCAAAGATATGAATGTTAGACTTTTTAGTACTTTCCCACAGGACCCTGCAGCTCAGCTTATTTTTTTGCCAAACTTTTCTCTCTCTGTTGTTTAGCCTGAAGAATTTCTATTATCTTCAAGTTCACGGATTCTTCTCTTCCATCTCCATTCTATTTCTGACCCTACCCAGTGATTTTAGAGATAATCATTTTTTTAGTTCTTAAATTTTCATGAGAATCGTCTTTCTATCTATGTTTTTGCTAAGAATTTCTACTTTTTATTCATTTCAAGAGAGTTTGTCCTTAGTTCATAAAGCATTTTTATAAGAGCTATTTTTTAAGTCTTTGTTGTATAATCTTGACATCTGTGTAATCTCAGAATTGGCATTTCCTGTTTATCTTTTGGGAGTTAAGATTTTTCTTGTCCTACGTATGAAAAATATTTCTAGATTGCCTCCAGGACATTTACAATATTATGTTATAAAATCATGGGTCTTGTTTAAACCCTATAGAGAATGTTGAAATGTTTCTCTTAACTGGCAATCAATCCAATTTGGTACCACAAAAAATACAAAGGATCACAAGAGATTACTAAGAAAAATTTTATGCCAAAAAATTGGACAACCTAGAAGAAATGGATATGTTCCTAAAAAGATACAAGATACTAAGACTGAATCTTGAAGAAATGGAAAAGCTGAACAGGCCAATTACTAGTAAGGATACTGAATCAGTAACAAAACCAAATATCCCAACAAAGAAAAGTATAGGATTAGATGGCTTTACTGTCGAATTACACCAAACATTCCAAGAAGAATTAACACCAATCCATCTCAAATTCTTCCAAAAAGAGATGAAGAGGGAACACTTCCAGATTAATTTTATAAGGCCAGCATTACCCTAATACCAAATAAGACAAGGACAAGAAAAGAAAATTAGAAGACAACATTCTTGATGAAAATAAATGCAAGAATCTTTAACAAAATATTAGCAAACCAAAATCAATAATACACTAAAAAGATCATACATCATGATAAAGTTAGATTTATTGCTGGGATGAGATGATTTAACATCTAAAAATCAATGTTACATTAACAAAATAAATGATAAAAATTATATGATTATCTCTATAAATGCAACAAAGAATGGCATTTGACAAAATTCAATATCCATTTATTATTAAAAACTCACAACAACCGGGTTTAGAGGAAATGCCTTACAAGAGAATAAAGGCCATACATTATGAGTGCACGGTTAACCTCATGCTCAATGGTGAGAAGCTGAGAGCTTTTCCTCTAAGACCAGGGACAAGGCTGGATGCCCACTATCCCCACTTTTATTCAACATAGTACTGGAAGTCCCAGCCAGAGCAATTAGGCAAGACAGAGCAACAAAAGACAACTAGATTGGAAAGTAAGAAATAAAACTATCTGCATTTGATAACAAGGTATGACATAGACAACCTAAAGACTTCACATATACATACACACACAAAACTGTTAGAACTAATAAATTCAGTAAAGTTGTAGGATACACACAAAACTGTTAGAACTAATAAATTCAGTAAAGTTGTAGGATTAAAAAAATCAGTTGCATTTCTATACACTAACCATGAAATATCAGAAAGAGAAATTAAGAAAAGAATCCCATTTACAATTGCATCAAAAAGAAAAAAAGACCTAGGAATAAGTCTAACTGAAGAGGTGAATGATCTCTACACTGCAAACTATAAGATACTGATGAAGGAAATTAAAGAAAAAAATAAATGTAAAGATAGTCCCATGCTTATGGATTTGGATTGTTAAAATATCCACACTACCATCTTTGGTTAGGTTTATTCCTAGGTATACTATATTCTGAAAACTACAAAACACTGATGAAAGAAATTGAAGATGACATAAAGAAATGGAAAGACGTTCCATACTCAGGGATGGGAATGACAAATATTGTTAAAATGTCTATACTATAAAAAAAATCTACACATTTAATAAATCCCTATCAAAATACTGACAGCATTTTTCATAGAACTAGAACAAACAACCCCAAAATTTGTATGGAACCATAGGAGACCCTGAATAGCCAAAGCAACCTTGAAAAAAGAACAGCAAAGCTAGAGGCATCACAACTCTGGGCTTCAAGTTATATTACAAAGCTGTGGTGATCAAAATAGACACCTATATCAACAGAACAGAATAGAAAAACCATAAATGAACCCACAACTTATGGTCAACTAATCTTCATCAAAGGAGGCAAGAATATGCAATGGGAAAAAGACAGTCTCTTCAACAAGGGGTGCTAGGAAAACTGGACAGCTACATGCAAAAGAATGAAATGGAACCACTTCCTTATATCATATACAAAAATGAACTCAAAATGGATGAAAGACCTAAATGTGAGACAGGAAACTACTAAAATTCTAGAGGAGACCATTTTAGAAAGATATGTATTTTTTCTGTTCCATGTGATTGAAAAAAACAAGTTAATTCATCTATGACTGGCAGAATAGGCAATCATGACAATTAGAATGTGTTTCAATTTTATTTGAAAGTTAATCTAAGACATATTTTTAGATAAGAAAAAAGTCTTTGAAACACTTGTGTGTTTTGGGGCAAAAAGCACAGCAAAACTTAATATATGTACAAATTATGGGTTTTGTAAGTTTGTAACTACTTAATTTTTACAGAGCTGTACCTCTATCTAGGCATATACTTAGGTGAATATACTGATTGTTTGCTCCCATCAAGGATTAACTTTGTGTATAAATGTGTACATTAAGTGTTATCCTACAAATTCATTGAGCACATTTCATTAATTGTTGAATCTATCACAAGCCCCTTACAGAACGTCTCATACACAATGGAAGCGAAATGTCTGTAGTTTGAATTAAATTTTTGACAAAAAAATTTAAATTTAAAAAATTAAATTAAATTTAAAATTTAAATTTTTAAATTAAAAAAAATTCTAGAGGAGAACACAGGCAGTAATCTCTTTGACATTGGTTATAGCAGCTTCTTTATAGATAAGTTTCCTGAGGCAAGGGAAACAAAAGCAAAAATAAACTATTAGGACTTCATCAAAATAAAAAGCTTCTTGGGTGCTTTGGTGGCTCAGTTGGTTTAGCATCTGCCTTTGGCTTGGGTCCTGGTCCCAGGGTCCTGGGATTGAGCCCACTTCAGGCTCTCTGCTTGGTCAGAAGCCTGCTTCTCCCTTTCCCTCTGCCTGCCACTCTCCCTGCTTGTGCTCTCTCTATCTCTGTCAAATAAGTAAATAAATAAAATCTTAAAAAAAAAAAAAAAAGCTTTTGCACAGCAAAGAAGTAGCTAACAAAACTAAAAGGCAACCTATGGAATGGGAGAAGATACTTGCAAATGACATATCTGATAAAGGGTTAGTATCCAAAATCTATAAAGAAATTATGAAACTCAACACTAAAAAACAAATAATCCAATTAAAAAATGGTCGGAAGACATGAATACACATTTTTCCAAAGAAGATATCCAGAAAGCCAACAGACACATGAAAAGATGCTCACCATCATTCATGATCAGGGAAATACAAATCAAAACTACAATGAGATATCACCTCACAGCTGTCAGAATGGCTAAAATCAACAACACAAGAAACAACAGATGTTGGTGAGAATGTGGGGAAAGGGGGAACCCTCCTACACAGTTGGTGGGAATGAAAACTCATGTAGTCACTGTGGAAAACAGTATCGGGGTTCCTCAAAAATTAAAAAAAAGAAAGACCTACACTATGATCCAGCAATTGCACTACTAGGTATTTACCCAAAGAATACAAAAATACTTGGGGCACCTGGATGGCTCAGTTGGTTAAGCATCCAACTTTATTTTGCCTCAAGTCATGATCTCGGGGTCCCGGGATTGAGCCTGCATCAGGCTTCATGCTCAGCAGGGATTCTGCTTGAGGATTCTTTCTCCCTCTTCCTTTGCCACTTACCCCACTCATGATCTCTCTCTCTCAAATAAATAAAAATAAACCTTAAAAAAAAAAAAGAATACAGGGGTGCCTGGGTGGCTCAGTGGTTAAAGCCTCTGCCTTTGGCTCAGGTCATGATCTCAGGGTCCTGGGATCAAGACCCACATCTGACTCTCTGCTCAGCGGGGAGCCTGCTTCCCCCTCTCTCTCTGCCCACCTTGCTGCCTACTTGTGATCTCTGTCTGTCAAATAAATAGATAAAATCTTTAAAAAAAATACAAAAATACTAATTCAAAGAGATACCACCCCAGTACCCTGATGTTTAAAGAAATGTAATTAACAATAGCCAAATTATGGAAAGAGCCCAAATGTCCAAATATATATATACTATTGAGCCATAAAAAGAATGAAATACCTTGCCATTTACAACAACATAGATGGAGCTAGAGAGTACTATGCTAAACAAAATAAGTCAGTTAAATAAAAATACCACATAATATCACTCATGTATGGAATTGAAGAAACAAAACAATCATAGGGAAAAAAAGAGAGAGAGGCAAGCCAAGAAACAATTTCTTAACTATGGAGAATAAATGGATGATTATTTGAGAGAAGGTGGGTGGGTGACGGGTTAAATGGATGATGGGAGTTAAGGAGTTCATTTTTGATAAGCACTGGGTGTTTTTTTTGTTGTTGTTGTTGTTGTTTAAAGATTTTATTTATTTATTTGACAGATAGAGATCACAAGTAGGCAGAGAGGCAGGCAGAGAGAGAAGGGGAAGCAGGCTCCCCGCTGAGCAGAGAGCCCGATGCGGGGCTCGATCCCAGGACCCTGGGATCATGACCTGAGCCGAAGGCAGAGGCTTTAACCCACTGAGCCACCCAGGCGCCCCAGCACTGGGTGTTGTATTGAAGTGTTGAATCACTGAATTCTGTACCTGAAACTTATATTACATTGTGTGCTAACTGGAACGTAAATAAAAGCTGAAAAAATAAAATACCCACAATACTCAAAGCAATCTATAGATTCAATTCAATCCCTATAAAAATTCCAATATCAATTTTTACAGAAAAAGAAATAATAATCCTACAATTTGTGTGGAACTACAAAAGTCTCTGAATGGCGGAAGCCAACTTGAGAAAGAACAAAGGTGGAAGCATCATGCGTCTTGATTTCATACTATACTACAAAGTTATAATAATCAAAATAGTATGGAATTGGCATAAAAACAGACCTAGATCAATAGAACAAAAGAGAGCACAAATAAACCCACACTTATATGGTCAATTAATTTATGACAAAGAGCCAAAAATAGGCAAAGGGGCAAGGATAGACCTTCAATATATGGTGTTGGAAAAACTGGATAGCCACATGCAAAAGAAAGAAACTGGACCACTATCTTACACTATACACAAAATTCCACTCAAAATGGATTAAAAACTTGACACCTGAAACCATAAAACTTCTAGAAGAAAGCATATTTTCTTTGTATTGATCATGGCCAACAATTTGGGGAGGAGGAGGATTGACACCAAAAGACAGACAACAAAGCCAAAAATAAAGAAGTGGAACTACATCAAATTCAACAGAAAAAAATACCTGATTAAATATGGACAGGAACTAAATAGGACTTTTCCCAAGAAGACATACAAATAGCCAACAGGTATATAAACAGGTGCTTAATATTACCAATTATCAAGGAAATGCAAATCAGAACCACAATGAGATATCACCTCAGACTTGTTTGAACGGCTATTGTCAAAAAGACAAGAGATAACAAGTTTTGGAGAGACTGCAGAGGAAAGGAAACTTTTGTGCAGTGTTGGTAGGAATGTAAATTGGGCAGCCACTATGGAAAACAATATGGAGGTTCCTCAAAAAGTTTTTAGAACTATGATATGATCCAGCAATTCCACTTCTGGGTATATATCTGAAGGAAATAAAATCAATGTCTTGAAGAGCTATCTCCACCCCTATGTTCATTGCAGCATTACTTATAATAGCCCATACATGAAAACAGCCTAAGTGTCCATTGACAATGAACTGATAAAGAAAATGTGATGTGTGTATGTATGAATGTATGTATGTGTGCGTAATGAAATAGTACTCAGTCATAAAAAGAAGATCCCAGGAGCCCCTGGGTGACACAGTCATTAAGTGTCTGCCTTTGGCTCAGGTCAAGATCCCAGGGTGCTGGGATTGAGTCTCACATCGAAATCCCTGATCAGTGGGAAGCCTGCTTCTCTCGCTCCCTCTGCTGCTCCCCTGCTTGTGTTCCCTCTCTCACTGTGTCTCTATCTGCAAATAAAGAAATAAGACCTTTAAAAAAATTTTTTTAAAAAGGAGATCCTGCCATTTGAGACAACATGATAGACTTCCAAAATATTATGCTAAGTGAAATAAGTCAGAGAAAGACAAATACTGTATGATCTCTCTTATATGTGCAATCTAAAAATAAAGAATTGACTCATGGAAACTGAGAACAGATTTGATAGTTGCCAGAGATGAGGGTGTTGGGGAGGGAAATGGGTGAAGGTGGTTAAAAGGTACAAGCCTGTAGTTATAAGATAAGCTAGTTTGGGGATATAACATACAGCATGGTTGCTGTAGTTAGCAATGCTGCATTTTATATTTGAAAGTTGCTAGGAGAGTAGATCTTAATAGTTTTCATCATAAGAAAAAATATTTGTAACTACATGAGGTAATGGATGCTAACTAAACTTATTATGGTATCTATTTCACAATATATATGTATATCAAATCATTATGTTGCAGTGTAATATGTCAATTATATGTCAATAAAACTGATGGAAAAAAGACAAGAGTAACAAATGCTGGTGAGGATGTGAGATAAAGGGAACCCTGTCCATGGTTGATGGGAATGTAAACTGGTACAGCCACTATAGTAAAGAGCATGTAGGTTCCTCAAAAATTAAAAATAGAACTATCATATGATCCAGCAATCTCACTTCTGGTTATATATCCAAAGGAAATGAAAACAGGAGATTGAAGAGTTATTTGCATTCTCATGTTCATTGCAGCATTATTCACAATAGCCAAGATATGGAAACAACATAAATGTCTGTCAACAGATGAATAAAGAAGATGTATGTGTGTATAAATACACACAAACACCCCTAATTCAGCTATGAGAAAGAAGAAAATCGTGTCAACTTACAACAACATGGCTAGAACTTAAGGGCATTATACTGTGTAAAATAAGCTGGACAAAGAAAGACAAATACTGCATAGAATTGCTTATCTGTAGAATCTTAAAAAAAAGTTAGACTCTGGGGAGGTGGAGGAAATAGGGAGAGGTTGGTAATAAGGATACAAACTTCCATCTATAAGATGCATAAAATCTATGACTCTAATGTAAACATGGTGAGTATAGTTGATAGCACTGTATTATATAATTGAAATTTGCTAGAACTTAAATGTTCTCAGCAAAATAATAATAATTGAATGATCTGATAAGCATATATAATAAACATATCTCAAATGATTAGTCATAGAAAGAATATAAAACATAAGAAAAGAACAAGACACTATGACAAAATACCAGGCAGATTTACAAAGAATTTTTATAAATTAAAATAATGTAGAATTTATGTGGTCCTCAGCACTGAAGTTAAATGAAATCAAAACAAATAGTAAGTTACATACAAATTAAGAGAAAGAGTGAAAAGATAACAGATAAGAAGTATTGACTTGGAATGCAGCATAGGTGGAAAATAGTAAATAAAGTTTTAGAGATGGAGAAATTCTGATAAGGAAAATGATGTCTTGATTTAACTAAGGTGGTTGTGCCAACAAAATGAAATTGGCAAACATTAAATGGGGACAGTGTGCCATGTGTGTTTCATGGCTAAACTCTTAAGATAGTTATCAGAAAATCCATAAATAGCTAAGTATTTTTGTTGATGACTTGGCCAAATTTCTCTTGGCCTTTTGCTGTTTTTAGGAACAAACCCTATGTTCTCAATTTGAAAGTCTCTTCCTTCCTTTGAGGATATGTTTCCTTCTTTCTGAAGTAAAGTAATTTCCTTGAGATGATCTTTTAGAGAGTTCTTCTAGTTGAAACCTTCTTTTTTTTTTTTTTTTTTTTGACTTAAATGTGTTTATGTAGATGTATGGCTTGAATGATAGTTTAGTTAGGTATAAAACTTTTTGTTGGCAGTTACTTTCTCTGACACTGATCATTTGTTGGCAGTTTTTTTCTCTGTCACTGATCATTTTCTGGCATCTGTTATTGCTACTGAGAAGACTGCTCTTTTTGAAATTGTAATTCAAAATGCTTTTGCTTGGTTTTTATTTAAAAAGTTAAAATACCATTAAGACTTTTATCTTCATTTTGGGTGTCCTGCAGTTTTATCACAAAGAGCCTGGGTGTAGGTTTATTTTTGCTTTCCTGTTCAGCTCTTAGATACATCTTAGAGTGATAAATTATATTAAACTAAAATTTAAAACTATGAAAAATAAAATATAATAAAAAAGTGAAAAGAAAACTATAAACTGCAGAAAAAGATGTGCAAGAATAAGTTATAAAGGTTTAATGTTCAGACAATAAAAATAATGTTTACAAATAAATATAAAAAAGACAACCCAATAGGGGTGCCTGGGTGGCTCAGTCAGTTAAGCATCTGCCTTTGACTCAAGTGATGATCCCAGGGTCAGGGATTGAGCCCTGCATCAGGCTTCCTGCTCAGTGGAGAGCCTGCTTCTCTCTTTCCCCCATTTTTGTGCTCTGTCTTTGTCTCTCTCTCTATGTCAAATAGATAAAATTTAAAAAGAGGACAAGAAAAAGACAACCCAATAGAAAAAATAGAAAGGATCCACAAGGACAACTCAAAAAAACAAAAATAAAAACTGACACCATACATGCTGTGCTATTCATCATCACCAGTAACCACAGAAATGTAAAGCAAATGAGCAATGAGATGATATTTCATACTTACAAAAACAGGAAAAATGTACATTTCTGAAAATTTGTGCCTAGTATATGAGATATGGAGAAAAGGGGGTGTTCACATACTGAAAATAGAAGGGGAATTTAGTACAACCACTTTGGAGTAATATTTGAAACTATCAATTTGAAGATGTCAAGACCCTGTAATGTAGCAGTTGCATTCAGAGATCTATACCCTGGAGAAACTAGCGTATATGCACAATGATCCTGTTTAAGAACATGGTTACCGCAGCACAGAACAAGGTGGCACAAGTGTGGAAATAATCTCCCATTGTCCATCAATAGGAGAATGAATAAATAACCCGGGCTTCAAGCATATAATACAGAGTATTCAAAAATAATATAGCAGCTAAAATTAGTGAACTAGCTCTATGTATGTTAACATGATTAAAACTCAAAAACATGATGTTGAAATTTTAAAAAGCAAGTTGTTGAATGACATGTGGAAAACAAAGCTTCAATATGACACTTTGGCACATTTCAATATGACACATTTACAGCTACACTGTATAGAAATGGCTACACTATATAGCTATGAATTAAAACTATAAATAAACGCATAAGAGTGAAAAACAACATCAAGAAAGTGGTAACTGTTTTCAACTCTTTGAGGAACCTCTATACTGTTTTCCAGAGTGGTTGCACCAGCTTGCATTCCCACCAACAGTGTAGGCGGGGAGGATATGTGCTATGATGAGTGCTGTGAATTGTGTAAAACTGGTCAATGACAGACCCGTATCTCTGAAACAAATAATACATTATATGTTAATGTAAAAAAGAGAGAGTGGTAACTGCTGAGGAGAGAGTCATACATTAAGAGCAAAAAGATTGTCAATTCTTCTCCCCATCCTGTGTCCATGCTCTTCACAATGTGACTTCTGTAGCCCTTCTCATCAACACGGGGAGTCTACTCCATCACTCCTTGAGTAGGGGCTGGCTTCATGACCTGCTTCTTCCACAGAACATGGTGGAAGCATGAGCATGTCAGCTCTGAGTCTAGAACTCCAGAGTCAGGGCATGATTCCACTCTCTCCTTGCTAACTCTGCGATGGCTATGCAAAAAATTCTGGGCTAGCCTCCTGGAGGATGAGACCCAGTGAAGGACAGTCCAGATGTCCCAGCTGAGGTCCTTCCATTCCAGCCTACAGCAACCAACACTCAAGCATGCGAGAGAGAGCCTTGTCACATTCATCAGAACTGCTTATCTGACTGACTGAAGTAGGTGTGAAGACCTGCTCATGCATGAGCACAGGTAGGACCAGAAGAACTACAGAGGTGAACCAGAGAGTCATGAATAATAAAGGCTTCCCGTACATAAACAATGAATTCTGGAACTCTGGAAAGAAATTTAAAAAATAAATAAAATTTAGATAAATAAATAAATAAATGCTTTCTGTTTCAGCCACTAAGTTTTACAGTGGTTTGTTATTCTGATAGCCAAGATGATTTAAAAAAAAAATTTATTTGACAGAGAGAGAGAGAGAGCAAGCACAGGTAGGCAGAGGGAGAGGGAGAAGCAGGCTCTCCACTGAGCAGGGATCCCAATGTGGGGTTTGATCCCAGGACCCTGGGATCATGACCTGACCCAAAGGCAGTCGCTTAACGGACTGAGCCACCCAGATGCCCCGCCAAGACAACTTTTAAAATAAAGCATTGTGCTTATTACCCCCAGCCCTTCACTGCCACTACATGCACAATTATACCAAGTTGGCCACTTATGTCTGAATTCTAATCCTCCACTGGCAGGACTTCTTCCCTATACCTTTGTAGCATTTAATCCTTTGCCAGCACTTAATCCTCTGGCCTCAGTCACCTGTAAGGTAGGAAACTTTTGATCCGCTCACTGACAAGACAGTCATAAGAGAAGAACGAGGGACGCATTCCAGAAGCAAATCCAGAAGCTGTTACAGGGCTAGGAGACTTTCACTTTTATAATTACTTCATACTACTGTTATGTCTAAAATCTAGATTCACCTGATAAAAATGTAATAGTCCTTCCTGCTCCACTCAAATACATGGTTACTCACCTACCTTGTGACTTCCTCCTGACATTCTAACCTGCCCTGTCCTTTGTTCCTGAAGTTGTTGCTGCCACTGGCACAGGTGGCATTCTGTCTCCCTGCCAGGAGGATTTGTGCTTGACCTATGTTGAGGGTAACAAGGGCTCCCAGAGGATACTCAGGCAATGCCAGAGAAAGGCAGGGCCAAGCAGCTCTCAAGGGGCTCAACATCCCTCTCAGCCCACTGCATTGCTCACGTTTCTCTTTTGACTTCCACAGCACTCTGTGTACACTTGATTCTGCACTGACTGTATACCCTTACTCTACTGCGAGTTACAGTTTCCCTTCTCAGCTCAATAGGGTTGTAAGCTCCTTGAGGACATGACGTTTTAAGTGACTTCGAATCCCTACTATCTAGTGAAAGGAAGGAAGGTAAGGAGGAGAAAGGTCAGACAGGAAGGAAGAAAGGAAGGGGAGACAGGAAGGCATGAAGGAAGGGTAATAGCAGCAAATATTTATAGAATGACTATATGCCAGGTAGTGTGCACTTTCTGACTTAATCCTTCCAACTACTCAATGAGGTAGATACTATTATTAATTTTTCCTAGCTTACAGACGAGGAAGCATGCCTAGGAGGGTTAGGTAATATGTCCAATGTGACAAACCACAGCAAGTCAATCAGGGAGGTGGCACTTGAACCTGATTTAATTCTAGGGACTATGCTCCCCATCTCTGATGCCATACTGTCATCCTGAGCAGTTCTGAGTACAGATTTCCTGATAAGAAGAAGCTAGGACTTTAGTAGAAAGAAAGGAAGCAAGCAAGCAAGCAAGCAAGCAGGAGAGAATGAAACAGGGAAGGAGAGACCCACAAATACACCCTCCTCCTGCAGATATCATAACTAACTTGTGACAGCAATTTCTGCTTAATTCCTAAACATCTCCAGAAAGGACCTGTTTGCTTCTCTGATAATATGTTTCATGTCTTATTCCCTATGTGTGAAAGATATCCATGGGTAGCTCTTGACGTGCTCTGCCTGTGAGAGAAGACACACAGCCTGTTGCCTCTAGTGCTGTGAACACGGAGGAGGAAATTTTGAGCCATTGCTCCTAGAAGAAATATAGAGCGAAGTTTCTGCAAGCCTCTCACTACATTTTTGTGAATTAATCCATACATAACATTTTAAAATGTGTATTTCTTTTTAAAGACACCTTTTTTTTGTTAAGATTTTATTTATTTATTTGACAGGCAGAGAGGCAGTCAGAGAGAGAGAGGGAGGAAGCAGGCTCCCTGCTGAGCAGAGAGCCCGATGTGGGGCTCGATCCCAGGACCCTGAGATCATGACCCGAGCCAAAGGCAGAGGCTTTAACACACTGAACCACCCAGGCGCCCCTTAAAGACACCTTATTATTTTTTTAAAAGATTTTATTTATTCATTTGACAGATAGAGATCACAAGTAGGCAGAGAGGCAGGCAGACAGAGAGAGAGGAGGAAGCAGGTTCCCCGACAAGCAGAGAGCCAGATGCAGGGCTCGACCCCAGGATCATGACCCAAGCTGAAGGCAGAGGCTTTAACCACTAAGCCACCCAGGCGCCCTAAAGACACCTTATTTAATAAAGATTGTTGACTCACTAACCATGAACTCATGACTGACAGCACTCTCACACCTGGACAATGCTTCTCGAACACACACATTTCCTCCATCAGGGACATCACAACCTTCTTGTGCTTGGGAACACTAGATAGCACTTCAGCATCGCACTGGGGGGGGCCAACAGCAAAATCACCAACAAAAAGCATAAAGGTGTGAAAACACGACACTAAATAGACCATGAAAAGGACACTTGTTTATGAGCGCTGAAACCAGAAGGCAGAGCGTCACCTTCCTCCTTTCAGCTGGGAAGGTGTGTGTGTCTACTCAAAATTTTTCTCTCGTGAGTGCTGCCAAAGGTCCATTTCATTCTGTGAGTCAGTTAAAACAGCCACACAACTTGATTTTTTTTTTCAATAAAAAACCACTGTTTTTGTAAATGATTTTGGGCCTTGGTAAATGCCTTTATGGACTAATTTTAGAATTCAAATAAATTTGAGCAATAGGTGAAATCACAAATATAGAATCCATGATTAATGAGGATTGACTATATGCGGCATAAAATTCAGACAAATTTTAGATTTGGATATGTCAGGAAAAGGATAGCTAGAGAGATCTGGATTGTACTGCAATAATAGTAGCTGTGTATATTGAACAGGACATCACAAGCCTGTATTATTTCTTCTGCAGGTATTCTCAGGAGGCTACTCATCCCTTCACCTGCTTCACCTGGGATTTTATCTTGGTCATAGTCAGTATCACAGATCACAGAAAACCTTGCCAATTCTTCTTACCTTCATCACATAGTTCCTCAAGTCCCATAGCCTTTGTATATAGCCTTCTAGAGGCTGACTCTTGTTAACCACCATGCCCTTTGTATGTGGAAGAAACTCAAGAACATTTGGTGCTTATTGAATGGGATTCTAGGGCCAATCTGCTACTCATGCCATCCTTATCCCTGCCCTCCCTTTGTAAGGTACTCTCACATAAGTATTTCTACCTAAAGTTGTGGTTCCCAGCTTGGGGTTCCTGGAATTAGTGGTCCTTGGAGATGTTAGTGAGCTACTAAAAAAAACTTTCTGAAAAGGGGTACCTGCACCCCAATGTTCATAGCAGCAATGTCCACAATAGCCAAACTGTGGGAGGAGCAAAGATGCCCTTCAACAGATGAATGGAGAAAGAAGATGTGGTCCATATATACAATGGAATATTACTCAGCCATCAGAATACCCACCATTTGCATCGACATGGATGTAACCGTAGGGGATTCTGCTAAGTGAAATGAGTTAAGCAGAAAAAGACCACTATCATATGGTTTCACTCATATGTGGAACATAAGGAATAGTGTGGGCGACCATAGGGGAGGAAGGGAAAACTGAATGGGAAGAAATCAGAGAGGCAGATGAACCATGAGACTCTGGCCTCTGGGAAACAAACTGAGGGTTACAGAGGGGAGGGGGTTTGAGACGAGGTAACTGGGTGATAGGTCACATGTTGTGATGAGCACTGGGTGTCACAGGCAACTAATGAATCGTTGAACTCTGCATCAAAAACTCATGAGGGCTAACTGAACATAATATTAAATAAACTAAAAAAAATCTTTCTAAAATACATTTCATTGGGATGAGATCTTGCAGGTTAAGTAAAACAGCAAGGTTGTTTTTGTGAATTTGCCTGGTATTACACGATAATTCTATGTACTTTATGCGTAAAAACTATGTATGGGAATTGTGCACTGATAAAAATACACTATGTATTGCTTGCTAATACTGTCACTCAGCTCCCCAGATATGTCTTTAACAACAACAACAACAAGATGATTTTTTTTTTACTTCAATTGTTTGCTAGGTAAAAATTTTCAAAATGTTTCAGAGAAATATGGGGAAGATAATGAAAAGGGTCTTTGATAATTAAAGGGTAGAAAAGCCATTCACCTAAATGGTTCTGAATACACGGTACTTCAGGTAAATCAGGTGTTGTAAAACGTTATTTTTTTTAAATTTATTTATTTATTTGACAGACAGAAATCACAAGTCGACAGAGAGGCAGGCAGAGAGAGAGGGGGAGGCAGGCTCCCTGCTGAGCAGAGAGCCCGATGAGGGGCTCGATCCCAGGACCCTGAGATCATGACCTGAGCCAAAGGCAGCGGCTTAACCCACTGAGCCACCCAGGTGCCCCTGTAAAACGTTTTTTATTTCATAACTGTGATAGTGATTTTCACACTGCTCTAACTCCTCCTGAGCCAAACAGTCCAATTTCATCTGAATGGGAGAACGGAGTCACAGAAAAGCAATCATTCTCACCTAGAGACTGAGAAACAGCCAAGACTCTGCTCTCTTGAGTTTTGTTTCTTCTTTTGGCCAGCTCTGCTGAATCTCCTTAGGGCCTCTACATTAGGAACATTTCTGTGAATTCATCTTTCCTTTGTGGAACATTTTTTCTTCTTGTGAGAATGCGCCAGCATCCAACTGAAGTGGCACAAACGACGTGTACTTTGTGCCAGGAAGAGATCTGCCAACTCCCAGGCAAACCGAGCTGTGTTTCTGTTGAAATTCTTTTTCATGCATTTCTTCCATTCTGGCCACAATGCCATGCCGAGAACAGCTGATGCCACACTTCTGATCAATGGCACGGTTATAGCTTTGCTTGGCTTTGTGCTTTGAGAACAAAAATTAGGGAACGGGAGGACAGAGCAATACAGAATGGAGACACCAGGCTCAGTGCCCCTGCATGATTTCCAAGCATATTTTTAAGGACTTGAGGCCCATATTGTCATCTGTCTTAGGAACACTGTAATTGTTCATGCAACCAGAAAGCTTCATGCTCAGTGGAACACCTCACCAATGTTTGAACTAAGGCCTTATACCCCACCCCCAAAAGGCTCTTGTGGTCAGCTTCTCTCAACTTGCGGGCCATTTGCCAGTGCCTCCCTTCATTTGATTTCTGTTCCTATCTGTATCTTAGACCTAGAATGCCCCTTCCATTCTCAGCCTGTTGAGATACCTTCTTCACATCACTCACGAAATGTCCCAAACCACTCCCCTCCATGAAGCCCTCTAGAACACTCCAAAAAGGGTCATGATCTCACCCTTTCTGGTCCAAACACAAAATTCCGGACTTCCTCATCTACTGCTTCACTAAAATCTCCATCACTTGAATACATATAATTAGTGCTTTGAATTATATATTTGTTATTAGCTCAGAGTTTGATATGTCTTCATATACCATCATAAGCATTTTTCCAATCTTATACTCCATATATCTCATAATACAGTACCATGTGAAAAAAAAGGATACTTAATACCTTTATCTTGATTTCATGGGCCAAACGGTACCTCTAATTGCCCTGGGGTGAAAGCCACTACATTATATAGTGAAAAAGGAAGGACAGGGCAGCAGCATTTACCAAGTTTCCATGACTGAACTTACTCCTTCCCCCTGACCTCTGGCTGTACCCCTAGCTACTGGCTGTCCACTTAGTTACAGGACCTCAATGGAAAGATTCTTGGTTCCTCCTTTTGAATGCCTTATATGGATCCAAGGACACCCACCTCCAATCTGACCTTTCATATTATGATCTAAAGTAGTCTTTGATACTGCTCTCACACACCCCTATTTTCCTCCTCTGTGTACCCTGCTTTGCATTATAATCAGTCTTAAGGACAACAGTGATGCCTGGAAGATAATTTCTCACTGTGAGAGCAGAATACCCACCTTCTTCTTGGTGGGATAACCAGGTTCCCTGGAAAAGTATGTGGAAGGTGTTAGTGTGTAACAGATACAGTCTGGAGTCCATGTCCTCCTTAGTGTTGTTACTTGGACAGTCATTTCCTTGCACAGAAAATCAAGACACATTCTGCCTTATGGGGAAGCATTTTGTGTGTGAAAAGAGTTTCTAGAATTTACTATATTTAAGTATTTAGATATACTAACGAGAGTGCTTTCTGTTTCTTGGAATCAAGATGTAACACCTCATCAGGATATCAAAGGTCCTTCATTTCATTTCATTGGTCAGTTACAACATCCATATAACTTGAATATGATGAAATTGTTTCTTTTGTAAATGTCTTTGTTTAATATAGTCACTACTCACAGCAAATGTGTTACAGATGGGAGAAATAAGTGATATGCATCATCTGAGAAAGGAGGAAAGATGACGAAAAAGGGGAGAGGAAACAGAGCACAGAACGAAATGGGGACATAGTTATCAGCAAGGGAATGCAGGAAGTGGAAGACTGGTTAAGGAAGTTGAGAATGTAGGAAGCAGGATGGAGAAATAAAAATGATCTTTGTTGTCTGTCATGATGTTGATGAGCACTGAAATTCTGCCGGGTGTTGGCTTGGACTAACTTTCCATTGGGCTTGCAAATGAGCATACTATTTTCCCAGCCCATGAAATGTTATTAATAGACAAGGGGAAGGTCATATAGAGAGGATGAGACAGAGGTAAAGAATCCAAAGTCCTTTTCTGACTTTTTTTTTTCCTGACTTATACAACCTTAGAAAGAGTTTTTGAAATAGAATTTAAAAGAATAAGCACATTTGTCTCATATGCTTGTGTTACTACAAAGATTTTCACAAAAAAATCCATACTTGCAATGTATATCACACTGCCTTTAATTTTTGCTTGGCAAATTAAGGTAAAGGAAAGATTTTATTCTTATGGTTAATGAAGTCCTGCACTTGATATGATTCAAATCTTTTGGAAAACTCAGATGTCTCCAAGAAAATGCAATGAACAATCTCCCATATCAAGTGTCCAGGTACTAATATTTGCAGACAGGGCATAACAGTAGAAAAAAAAAGATTGTTTCATAAAGAAATGTTAAGAATAAATGTATGACCAAAAGGCTGATCACTAGGCTATGCAGTATATGAATTTTTGGAAGGTTTCACAGACATACATCATGATTTGATTCGTGACTTGGATTATAAGTTCTCTTTCTGGGCATCTTTTGCTTGACAGAATCCCAGCACAGCTCAAGTTCCTGGAAAGTTTAAGAGGCTTCTTCTGCCAATGTGTCAGTCTCTAAGGGTTTAGTGCTTGGATGTCAGAGTAAGTGTTGATGATACTCGGAAGATCTGGGGGAGCATGTTACTAAGTTGATAAAACATCTCTTCAGAAATACTCTGTCAGAAGTAAAAAAAAAAAAAAAGTTCACATTTGTTAAACCATCATTGATTTTTCAAATTTTAAAGTCATTTAAAATATGGAACTATTCCTAGATAAGGACAGCCGTATTTGGAAATTCTCTTTCATGACTGAGTTAACCACATGGTTATGGGCAGCGGGTGTTTTCGTTCTGAGAAACTATGTTGTTTCTGTCAAATAGTAAGTTTAATTACCAGAAAAATCCCTAGATAACTCTAGCTTAGTCAGTAACTAAAGTACCACTGACTTTGCTAAGCTCTATATAGAATACAGAATCATTTTCTGCTAATGTCCTTTTATGTGAATTTTTCAAGAACTATAGATCACGAATGTGGGAAAAAAACAAAAAATGAGTCAAGTTTGGTTCTAGGGTTAAATAAAAGATCCCTTGAGTGGAAGATGCTGACATCTTTGACAATTATCTAAATGCCTTTATGGCATCCAAACACTTCTCTCCTTAATAAATAGAAAGATATTAGCATTTTGTTATGTTCTACTGAGTTTGGGACAGGGTGCCTAGCTGTATCTGGGACAGTATTATAGCAGAGATTAAGCTGGGGAGAGATCTAGTAACACACCTGTGGTACCAGAAACTGCACTGTCCTGGAAATTCCTCCATCCCAGGAAGCCATTTCCATCATGAAACCTAAAACAGAGCAACAGACTTTGCTGAATTACAGGTTCTGGTCTTCAAACCTACCAGCCCCTTATGGAGATAAACTGAATTTTCACTGTGGGGCTTCATGTCTTGCCTTTCTGGGTAGCCACTCATGTGCAGGAGAGGCTAGGCCCGAAGAACAGATGAACTTCTGCAATCCTTAACTCTCCATGCCAGAGAGGTTTAATATCATTTTGTCAATGCATTTTCCCTTATGATTTCTCAAGTCCTTTTAGTCTCTACACAGTGAAGCTAAAGCAGGTTATTGAAGGAAAAGTGAAGATGTGGTTCTATATTTTCTTCTTAAGAAAATAAAAAGGCAAGAGAGAGCAAGGTATAATCAGATCAAAATACAAATAACATCTAAATATCCTTGTATTTCAAGAGGGCCAGAGATTTGTTTCCTTTATGACTGGAAAAAGAGAAGTAAAAGAATATTTGCCTTGTTAAACCATTTTTAACTGGGACACCAGAGGACAGAGGTAATGTTCATATTCTTCTCCTGAGCTGCTCTACTTTCAATAGTTGGGACTAAGAAATACAGGTCATGTTGTTGAAATATAAGGTTCTGCTCACCTTTGACACACTTAAACACAAGTTCTGCTCTCCTTAAGCACCATGGTATAGTCATTTCCTAAAAAGAGGACCAAAACAAATCATATGTTTTTAACAGAACTCTGTAAAAAAAAAAAAAAGACCTATAATATTGACCATCTACTTCGTGAACAGATTTGGGCACCTATTTGCTAACTTTAGGTGGATTTCTTCTGGTGTTTAGGTATAATTTGTTGTACCTGTTAGACTACATTTGTGGAATACAAACCAATTTAATTATCCTACTAATTATAATTAAAAAAATAAACATATCCTTAAAACTTTCTAGATAATTAATTCTAAAGACAAAGTGACATAGGAACTCCAAATATTCTCAATTTTAGCATGACTAATTCCATTAACTTGTATAATATTGGAACAATGCATTAAAATGCTTTTATTGTATAACATGTTATTACAAAAGTGACAGAAATACACAAACATCCTGTCCTGGTCACCTACCACGCCGAATGCATTCATTTTTCTACATTCCTTTCTAATCTCTGATCAAATGCGCACATGAGTGCTACTGCCAGACTAGAACTGATCCATTTATTTTCTATAGTAATGATTATACCATTTTAAATTCTACTTCTTTTCATTATCACCAGAATTACTTTCCCATGTTGCAAGTCTTCATAATCAAAACTGTACATTTGTTATTTCATTAGAGTGGTTCTCAATCTTTTTGGGTCTTAAGATCTTTTACACTCTTTTTTTTTTTTTTTTAAGATTTTTATTTATTTTACAGATAGAACAAGAGGGTGCATGAGCACAGGCAGAGGGAGTCTTCCCCGAGAAGCAAGGACCCCGAGGCGGGAGATCTTTTACCCTCTTAAAAATCAATGAGGACATCAATGAGCTTTTGCCTATGTGGATTTTATCTCTTGGTAGTTATTACATTGGAAATTAAAACAGAAAAATGCAAAAAATACTAATAGTGAAGTAGCAGAAAGAGAAAATAAAGAATCAATCCCATTTACAATGGCACCAAAACCCATAAAATACATAGGAATGAATGTAACCAAGGAGTTATTTTCTGAGTTTATACACCCATGGGAGAAACTGAAAGGCTATTCTTTACTCTCAAGTATATGGCTCTGAGGGACCTGAAATACTCCTATTAATCAGTTTCTTAGTCATTATCTCAGGGCGAGGAACAATCTGGCTTTCTGATTTTTCACATGCACAAACAATGGGTTAAGTAAACCACTTTGGGAAACTATTTGGTTGTAAATACAGAAGCTAAACATACACATACCGTGACACTGACCAATTCCATCCCTAAGTATATACCTAATAGAAATGCCAAAAGCTACCTACTAGAATGTTCATAGCAACATAAGTCATAATAATCAAAACCTAGAAACTACCAAAATGTCCCTAAATAGTAGAATGCATTGCTAATTGTGGTCCTGTCACACAGTAGAGTAATATAGAATAATATGAACAACCATAGACAATGATGTGGGTAGATTTTACAAACATAATTATGGAGTGAAAGAAGCCAGATACAGGAGTACATACTATAGGATTTTACTTATATAAACTACAAAAACAAGCCTAAGCAATCCATGCTTTTAAAAATGGAAAAAAAAAAAAATGGTTACCCTCATGGAGAGAGTATGGTTTATGAGACTGGAAGGGTTAGGGTTCTTCTGGGGTGGTGGTAATGTTCTGTTTTATGATCTAGGTATTGGTTACAGGGGTGTTAAGTTTGTGAAAATTTGAGCTATATACTTCAGTATACTTTTCTATATGTGTATTCTACTCTAATAAAAATTTAAAAACAAATAGCATCTTCATCAACCACAATTATAGTAACTAAAAGCTCTAAGTTCCAAATTATTGAACAAGTTAACAGTAAAAAAATAAAAGGGAATCAGGAACTTGGATTCTTGACTTACAGGTTCATTCTACACCCATCAGGTTAGATTGGCTCCAGTATGACAGTATCTTATATCACAAATATCTACAGGGATAACCTGGTGATTATCAGGATGTCTCTTTTCTTGCTGATAGATTATTCTTTCCTTTCCGTCTTTTTTTTTTTTTCTTAGAACTACAATTAATTTCTACAGCTCTAAATACCACAGGCACTATGGTCTTTACTGTGCACCACTAAAATGTGGTAACCGAGTGTCTAGAAATTCTGTTTGTTAGAGAAAGTAAACAACACCTGAAAATGCTTTGGGACCCTTGCACGAAAACTAAAACAAAGATTAACTCTGTATCCTGTGCGGTGTTGTCTGAATTTGTAGAATAAACTTCGTGACCCGAATGGGTGTTTAAATACAACAAATGGGAGGATGGTGGCTCAATATACTTTTGTGAATTAAAATGGACACTTTGGAAACAAACTTAATGTCCTGCAGCTGGCTGTCCCAATTTAAAACATGTAACTTTTGTAACATTGTGGGAGAGGGAATGCTAGTAGTATCAGATGTCTGGAAATAAATCCAAACTTAGTGACTTTTGGAAATACTGTTTTTGAGGTTGTTTCCCACCTACATATAACCATTTTTATAAACTGGTTAACCAGGAGTCCAGCTGCAGGAATGTTTGGATGTTTCCTTGCGGCTGGAATTCATCACAAACGTTCTTTGTTATTCTCCAAAGACTTTTATAGATGGACTAGTTAGTGATGATAACTTAACCACGGCTAAACATGCCTGATGGAACTAAAACTTTATAAAGCTACAGTTGAAAAAACCCCAAACAAACCATGCGTGTTCATCTCTCCTGATACCATATTAGGTATGACTTAGGCTACATAAGTGAATGGTGACAGATTAGGCAGTCTGATGCAGCTTTCATAGGATGGAGCCAGAATTCTCTTAATTGAAACAATGTGTCTGATGAAAATACAAATGGGATGTAAGTGGTAAGTCATTTAAAATCACCCTGCCTTACCTGGAATTGATTTTGTGTGTGTGTTTACATAGGGTACTGCATTTAAGATGAATGAATCGAAATGTTTTGCTCTAAAAAGTAGCATTTATACATCTTTTATTTTGGGAAATAAGTTTTAATAATCAATGGGCAGGCTTCCTTCCTGACATTCACAATGCACATCGAGCCATTTTATTAAAAAAAAAAAAAAAAAAAAAAGCCACCTCTGAACCAGAGGGCCCCAAGTTGCTGATACGGGTCCTTCACCACCAGGCTGACCACTAGCTCTCCCAAAAACACTTGCCTGCACCCACTGTTTTGAGGCTACTTTGTTTCTCCAAACTACTTGAAGTTGAGTTTTGGTCTTTGCATTATTTCTTCAGCTTATCCTCTCTAACCAGTTTTTATGTGGATGAGAAGGAAAACAGGAGAAAGCAGACAGTCATGGGAAGACTTTTTTCCAAAATACAAAACAAAGCACAGTATGTAATAAAATCAATCAATGATTATGCCATATTTTAACTGTGGAAGCCAACAACTGTATTATCCAAAACGCATCCTCGAGCATTCTTGAGAGAATGTTAAAATGAGGCTGGTTTCTTCCTGTTATCTAGCACCTCCTTCTGCTGCCTATTAATGCATAGTCAGAGAATGCAAACTAATTTTAATGTTAGTGTAGGCCAAATATAAACGTGGAGGTAATTCTAATGCTACTTAAGACAAAAACAGAGGGAGAGGGTGAGAAAGGGAGGAGTAGGGCCATATGTCTTATCCAAAGCTTAAGCTAATTTTTATTTTCTAGTCTACTTACTATATTCTCTGGACATAAATTGTTAAGGATTATTTACTGTTTTGTATCATATGTCACTCAGTGCTATTAACCATATAGGGGATACAAAGGTCCATTGGATTATTTTTAAAAAGTGTTTTTAAAATGTAAAGTGGATTATTATTATTATGCAATGTTGATGGTTAACATATTTATAAAATTACGGTATTATTATTCTTCTACCTGCTTACCTCTGACATATCATGCACCAGCAAGAGAGGTATGCTTATTGTTGTGATGTCATGGGTACAGCAAACCTTGAGGATATTTCGAAGTCCCATAATGGCAGGATCTCGAGCAGTAATGTTTCCCGACTTCACATTGTCATCCACACAAAGGTGGAAAGCAACATGTATTTCTGAGAGATTAGAATGCCGTGTAATGTAAAATTCTCCTGGGAACACCAAATAAAAGCATGATTTTCAAATGAATAAATCTCATTCATCAGTGGGCTTTATAAGGAACTATATGGCTGTCAATGAGACGAACTAGGAGAGGTGTATCAGGAATCTATGTTGGGCTCAGGAAGCAAATACAGCCCCGGCTCCTTCATTCTTGGAGAGGTGATGAAAAAAAGAGACAATAGCCAATTTTGCATTAGGTTCACAAATTGGCCTGAAGTGATCACTAAGTAGTAAGGAAACCAAATGAGTACTTATCTTTATTTTTACGTAAATGTTCAAAATATCCTACTTGACTCAAAGTGAGCATGTAAAAACAGGTTGCTTGATAACCTCTCTTCCCTACACCCTAAATCAGCATTCTCCATCTCAATTCATGGATCTAATCTCCCTTCAGTTAGTTAACTGGCACAGGACAGAAACACAGAAGTTGCCCTTAATTACCTCCTTTATCTCGGTATTTCTTCCCTAACCCACAGTACAGTGCACCATCAACTACTTTCAATAATATCTCCAACAATTATCTCAAACCTGAGGCACTCCATTTTTATTGCTATTACCCTAGCTCATACCCTAGTACACGCCACCATCATCGCTCACCTAGGGTTTTGTCAAAGCCTCTTCATCTCTTTGCTCCCATCTTTCCTACCTACAAACCATTTCCACACCAAACAATTTCTTTATAAATCAGATTATATCACTCATCTACTTAACATTGTCCAGCAGGCTCACACTTCTTCCAGAAGACAATCCAAGCTCTTTACTGTGGTTCCCATGGTCTATATGACTGCCTATGTATCTGTCTGTCCTCTTGTCTCACCATCTCCTCTGACGCAGCCACACAGGCTTTTGTAAAGTTCTTCAAACATGTAGAGCTTATTTCCAAATCAGGGCTGCCTTGTCCGAGTTTTCCCCCAAGATTCTTATATGTCTGACTTCTTTTCACTTCTTTTCAAAGAGTACCTTCTCAGAGAGCTCTTCCTTGATTCTCCCATCTGATATAGGACACCCCTTATTTTTTCTCCACATTGTTCTATTTTCTTCTCAGCACTGAAATTCTTCATTTGAGATTATTTTATTTAAAAAATGTATTTAAATTCGATTTAATTAATACATAGTGTATTACTAGTTTCAGAGGTAGAATTCAGTGATTCATCAGTTGCATACAACACCCAGTGCTCATTACTTCAAGTGCCCTCCTTAGTGCTATCATCCAGTTACCCCAACCCCTATCCATGTCCCCTCCAGCAACCCTCAGTTGGTTCCTTAAGTTACGACTCTCTTACGGCTTGCCTCCCTCTCTGTTTTCCTCTTATTTTTCCTTCTCTTTCCCTATGTTCATCTCTTTTGTTTCTTAAATTCCACATGAGTGAAGTCATATGGTATTTGTCTTTCTCTGATTTATTCCACTTAGTATAATACCCTCTAGTTCCATCCATGTCATTGCAAAGGGCAATATCGCACTCTTTTTTTTTTTTTAATTTTTATTTTTTATAAACATATATTTTTATCCCCAGGGGTACAGGTCTGTGAATCACCAGGTTTACACACTTCACAGCACTCACCAAAAAACATACCCTCCCCAATGTCCATAATCCCACCCTCTTCTCCCAAACCCCCTCCCAACATGGAGGCTTAAGTGGGTAGGAGAAGAATAAATGAAACAAGATGGGATTGGGAGGGAGACAAACCATAAGTGACTCTTAATATCGCACTCTTTTTGATGGCTAAATAATATTTTATTTTATGTGTGTGTGTGTGTGTGTGCGCATGCATGTACATATACACACATACATACATACCTCTCTTATTTATTCATCTGTCGACAGACATGTGGGATCTTTCCATAGTTTGGCTGTTGTGGACATTGCTGCTATAAACACTGGGGTGCAGGTGCCCCTTTGGATCACTATATTTGTACCTTTTGGGTAAATATCTAGTAATGCAATTTCTGGGTTGTAGGGTAGCTCCATTTTTAACTTTTTGAGGAACCTCCATACTGTTTTCCAGAGCGGCTGCACCAGTTTGCATTCCCAACCATAGGAGGGTTCCCCTTTCTCTGCATCCTCACCAACATCTGCTGTTTCCTGACTTGTTAATTTTAGCCATTTTGACCAGCATGAGGTGGTATCTCATTGTGGTTTTGATTTGCATTTCCCTGACACTGAGTGATGTTGAGCATTTCTTCATGTGTCTATTGTCCATTTGTATGTCTTCTTTGGAGAAATGTTTGTTCATGCCTTCTGCCCATTTCTTGGCTGGATTTTTTGGGTTTTTTTGAATGTTGAGTTTGATAAATTCTTTACAGATTTTGCATACCAGCCTTTTATCTGATAAGATATTTGCAAATATCTTCTCCCATTCCTATGGATGCCTTTCAGTTTTGTTGACTGTTTCCTCTGCTGTGCAAAAGCATTTTTTTTTTTTTTTAAATCAAAGAGACCATTGTTTCTGCTCAATGACTATAGGGATTTTGTCTATCTTGTTTTATCTCCAACATACAGAACAGTGCCTGCTACATAGAAGGTACTTAGTAAGTATTTGTTGAATGACTGGATGAACAAATGTTTATAGACAAGGCTTAAAATCCATGCTTCCTATAATTGCTCCATTTTCTATGTAGTCACACTAGTCAACCGCCTTTATATTCTACAGTTTCTCTCAATATAAATACGTAAAATATACAAGCTTATAAAGACTATGTTTTTACAAACACACATGCCTTCCTGGAAATTTTGATAAGAAAATTCTAGGAAAGCTTTGCTCTTCTAAGAACTACACTTCCATCTCTAACCCCTGCCCTCACAAATTCTACTTCCCCTTGCTTCAAAGTCATTATTATAGGATTTTATTTATATTGACTTATAAAACTCACAGTATGCTTAAAAGTATTAGACATACATTAGCACAATGTTTACTCATCTGTAGTACCCAGTGTTTATAAGCTGTACCCATGGATGCCACTGACAGGCCCTATGGAAAGGCCTTTTTTTTTCTTTGACTTAAGATGAAAGACTAGATAAGCAGAAAAAGAAATTATAGTAACAGACATATCAAAATAAACTAGACAAAAACAAAAAAAAAAAAAAAAAAAGGAAAAGGAAAATTGGTGGAAGAGTACAGTTACAATTTTCCTGGAAGGCAATAAAAGATGCAGACCGCTTATCAGAAACTTGGCAGACCATACGAGACAGTATCATTCTGGGCCCAGCAAAGTACATTACCACCTCAGCTCCAACTGATCATTTCGATGAGGGGAGTGGCAGCCTTAAACATGGGCCATTGTCCAGTGGTGAGGCAGATGACTTAGTGAACAAGTCAGGTGCTCCTAATCCCCGAACTGGCACTGCTTCATTTGACCTTACATGACTTGTCTCTTGGCCTTGTTTTACCCAGTAGTGAAATGGGTGTTATGAGTTGGCAGTGGTCATCAAAATAATATGATATAGCAGAAAAAGGACTAGACTGGGTATTGAGAAAGTCTGGTCTCTAAGCACTTATTGGCTGAGTGATCTTGGGCAAATCAATCTGATTTATAGATTTTCTGTACTTCGTGTAAGAAATGGGAAAAATAATGTCTGACTGCTTTCCTTAATAAGTTGTTGTGATAATTAGATGATATAAATGATAAATACTTAGATAATGAAATATATAAATATACAAATATATAAATGAAACTTTTGTAGCTTGAAAGCTGAAAAGCATTTGTGATTTGGATCTTCATCTCTGGTAAACCTTCTTGCTGTTGGACAAATGGAAATTCAGATGCTGTCAGCGTATCTAATCCAATAGTTAGGTACTCGTTTTCTAATGCTCACTATGACATATCCTCCTGATTTAGTGGTTGGGATACTAACCTATAGGCTCTTCCCAAAAAGGAGCAAGAAAGGAAATAAATATAGCAAGAAAGAGGTAAATTGCAAAAAACCCACACATCGGTACCTCCAGAATAGGTAAGGAGATTGGCACATTTTAAGAAAGCCACAAAATATGGATGATTTAAATTATGGATCTGTGCAGAGAAATACAATAAATCCTGTCTCAATGAAGGTATTTTTAGATAGAGAGGAGGACAGCTTCCTGTTCCACAAAGTGGAGGAAACAGCATGTGATGATGCAATCCTGCCTCTAACATTACCCACGAAGGTAGGATCTCTGAAGGTGGGAAGGAGTTCGGAAGCTGATGACCACAAGCTAACTGACTGGGACTGACAAGATGGATACCAGAAAGCGATATGCTATTTGCTTACATTACATGGGATGCGACCTACGTGTAGAAAATCTGGGGTAGAAACAGTGAAGGAACAACCTAGTTATTTAGGGAAATGCAAACTTTACTAGTTAGCTTAACAGACTTTATGCTTGTGAAGAGATATGCCTTCCTTGCTACATACCCTGTCATCCAAACACTACAAGGGTCACCACAGTGAATTCAGTCTGGAAGAAGATCAAGAGCTTGAATTTCCAGCTGATAAATAATCTATCCAAAAACAACAAAGGAAATGAAAGAAATGGGAAATAGGAACGGTTATGGGGAGGCGGAAGTAAGAAAGATTGAAAATTATGTGACCCACATTTTTTCTGCAAGTTCAACTGTTTCTGTCTCTAGTATTGTTTATATTTTACAGTAAAAATGACTTCTCGCTTCATTTAAGAAATAAAGAAACAATGTATAATAGAAGAAATTTAAAATAGCAAATGCTATCAAATTTATGCAATTGTCTGAACAATATTTATTATATGGATCTAGAAAGTCAGAACTAGAATAAGAATAAAGATTTAAATTGCAGAACATCTGTGAAAGTACATTCTGTCGATACAATGTTGCTTCAAAGTGATACACTGACAAACTTCTTATAATGTATACACCATAAAAACTTCTATTTCAAATCTCTGATCTCCATGGATGTGATTATAAGAAAACTGCAATTTCAAATAAAATACTACTTACCAGGTAAAATATTTAAATAGTTTCTGTCAGCGTTTTTAGCCTTATCGTCACTTCCTCCATTTCGGTTTCCAGAATCTACTCATGAGATAATGCAACATGAAAGAACATAACAACATATGAAAGCACATTAATTCTACTGCTCCCCAAACAATCACAGTAACAGCAAAAGTTTGCTAAGGCTAGTTAGGTGCCAGGCATTCTGATAGATACTTTACATGTATCATCTCATTTAATTCTTACAAAACTCCTAAAACACAATCTCATGATGTAGGTACTGTTACTATCTTCATTGTATATATGAGGGAACAAAGGGTTAGATAGGTTAAGTAACTTAACCAAGGATGCACAGTAAATGGCAGAACCAGGTCTTAAACTCACATATCCAGATTCCAAACCCTATGGTCTTAACCACATTCCACTTGCCACTATCCTATTTTTCATCTAGGAGGTTCAGGGCACTAAATTAACTACACATAAAAAAACTTCATTAGATAGTAGTAGTGTGATCATCTTTATTTTTAGATTCTGAGTCACTGTTGGTGATATAACTTGTTCAGGACTACAAGCAAATGGTTAGTAGTATCAGGAATCACTTAATATTCAGCCCATTCTGAAATCTGTTATTTCTTATCTGTCACCATATACAATTTATTTCAAACAGATACGTGAGACTTTGGTTTCAAATGGGAAATTTTTGTTTTAGGTAGTCAATAGTTGTTCTTTCTTTCTAGAAGAGATGATATTATTTAGAAGGATAAATATTGGTAAAATAAGACAAATCACTATTGACCATGCATTATACTTGGACACAAATTATTTTATGTACGTATATGTATTTTTGATAGATTTCTTAGAAGATTCAGATGTGTCTTCTACCAAAACTCAAAAATGCAGAATGAATATTAGTATTCAAAGCAGCTATCTTTAAGAGGGTGTATATGTATTCCAATTAAATATACAACTATTTGGAATGGCTGTCACCATCAGAGTATCACTTGAAAACAGTCAGAACTTCAAATGGGTAAACTGAAAATACCAAGGGCAATTATGCTTTCAAAAATGTTCTGAATGAAAGTAACTTAATATTTTTACTTAGTGACTGCTTTGACTAATTGACTGTATCATTGTACCTTATAAATGCAAATATTTTATCAACAGGGGGAGAGAGAGAGGCAGAGAGAGGAGATTTTGTGTTGCCAGAATCTATATTTACTGTAATAGTCTATCTCTCATACAGTGTGATATAACTGATAGGCTTTGAATAAATGTATGATCATAACACAGAAAACAAAAGAAATGATAAGGACTCTAGTGATTTTGTTCATATGGGGTATGAACAAACAGAATCCCTACTAAGTGAATAAGAGAGAAGAGGTCATTGTCCATTCCCCACCCCATGTTTTAATGGTAATGCCTTGTAATATTAAGAAAATGACTATTTTTCATTTTTTAAATAATTTATATAACATGTACACAGAAGCAAAACTGCATTTGGCTTATTACCATTGATTGTAGAAATAGAAAGATCCTAATATAATAAACACAGTAAGGAAAACAATGGAATGCCTTAGAATAAACAGGTACTTGAGTATCAGGATGTAAACATGGAAAACAAATACGTGGGTATACACAGAAGAGGAAAAGACGGAGAGAGTATTTTCACAGAATTCTTCTATGACGACATGTGGGTTCCTTTCAGAAAGTTGTCTTTTATAGACCTGCTTGTTTCACTGACTCACTTAAACCACAAAATAGTTGCTTGAACAAGAACAAAATAATACCATGATTTACACACATTGCCTTAACTGTATGTGGTTTGAAAACTTCCTGTCATTTGCTGCACTTTCTATCTCTCATAAATATACTTAGAATCCTCCTCCTTCTCCCACACCTGTCATGATCTCAATCTCCATGCTTTTAGTCCCTACTAAGAATAATATTAAGATGTTTCTGATTACATCACTGCTAGTTTGAATGAGATGGAGGAAGAAGATGACAGAAGAGTAAAAGGACAGACTGGAATTTTCTGAAAGGTCCTTTGTTTGGATACATTTCTGTATAATTTCCTAACACAGACTGGCTCTGTCATATGTGACACACAGTGCCACAGCAAAGCCACAGTCCCTAGAGTGGAATATAAACTAGCGGCGTTGCTATGGAGAGCCACTGAGAACACTATCAACATTAGCAATGTATGCGCCCTTTAACCCAGTAATGTTTCTTTAGGAGTCACTGCCTACAGAGATGCTCACATGTGCACAATGATGTATGCATAAGGTGGTTTACGTATTACTACTTATAATAGCAAAAATGCTGGGACAGATTAAATGTCTACCATGGAACTGATTAATAACAGGATGCCTTGCAATGGACTACTATGTGGCAGTGGGAAGGTAGTAAGGATGTTTTTTATGCACTGATATGCTATGATGGCCAAGATAAATATTCAGTAAAAAAAAAAAAAAAGCAAAGTATGGAAAAGTGTGCAGAGAAAGATGCCACTTGTGTAAAAAGGAAAAATAAATACATGTACACACATACACGTATGGATACACAGATTAGCATAGGTCTGGAAGGCACAAGGCAGGCTTTGCTGACTCTGGGAAGGGCACTGAATGGGTGGTGGACAATTATGAAGACCTTCGCTGTATGCTCTTTGTACAGTTTAAATTGTGAATCTTGAGATTGTTTTACCTATTTAGGAAATGATTAAAAAAATAAAGCAAGTTTTTAAAAGTCTATTGAATATGGAAACCATAGTGAATGCTAATCATAGTAAGTCTAGAGAGCTACCTTTTAGCATTAGGAAAAAGGGAGAAATTCTGCAATTTCTACTGGGAGAGGAACAAAGACATCAAGCAAAGATAAAGCAATATTTCTTAGCTTACTACAGAACACAACACATGAATCAAAAGTACTATGATGGTCTCTTTTAAACGCTGAAGTTGCAAAACAAACCAACAAAAAAGATATCCGACTACCAGAAGCAGATTTAAAAGTCTGACCAGACATATTTTAATAACTTGCCATACTTTATTTTTTGGGGAAAACATCAAGTTTTTGAAAAAAACAACAACAACAAAAACTGAGTATGCATTAAAGCCAAATAAAACATTTACTGCAATTTTATGCCTGTGTAATAGGAGATGTCTGAAAAACAAGAAACACACAGCTTACATTTATTTTTGAATGGGTATTACCCTTATAGTTAGATCTTAACTAAGCAAACTTACAGTGCCAATTTAATTTATGAAAAAACTGCTTTTTAAACTTATATTTTTCAATTAAAAATGTAATTACTCTGTAATTTGAGCTAAAATTCTTTCCTTTACTCATATCTTCCTAAGTCTATCAATAAATAGAAATCTTCTACAGAGCAATGCCATGAACATTTTCTATAGCTTTAAAAATAACATTCCAGCAAATTTCTCAAATAGTTAGAAAGGATGTTTATATTGTGGATAAATATTTTTAAAAAAAGCAGGACATAGTTCTGGACATAGTAATTTTTCAAAAGGACAATCAACAACAAGTCTTAAAACTGACTTCCTGCTACCTAATTAGTATCAAAGATGGAACATATAATAAGTGTATATTTTGTGCTAACATTTACCTATCACTTCAATGCCCTTCAAGGTAGCAAGTACTTTAGAGATATAGATATAGCAAGCACTTTAGAGATATAGAACTTGGATCAAAAGACCACCAACTTTCCAATGAGTACTTCAATTTTAACTACAGAATTTAAATTTTTTAAAAAAGATTTTATTTATTCATTTGACAGAGAGAGATCACAAGTAGGCAGAGAGGCAGGCAGAGAAGGAGAGAGGAAGAAGCAGGCTCCCCGCCGAGTGGAGAGCCCGATGTGGGGCTTGATCCCAGGACCCTGACATCATGACCTGAGCTGAAGGCAGAGGCTTAAACCCACTGAGCCACCCAGGTGCCCCCAGAATTTAAATTTAAAAACAGTTTTTGCTAAAAAAAAAAAAAATTAAAACAGTTTTTTCTAAGGTTATTGAACAAAATCATGCAAAAAGGAAATTAAGAACAGAATTCAAGCTTCTGAAGATCTTAAATTTTGTTCTTAATTTCTTTCTTCCACTTTTCCACCAATACAACTTTCGGTATTTTAATAATGGTCCATATGCTATTAGAGTGTTTAGGGACAGAATACACTTAAAGTGAACTTTTGAAAAATTTGAGTTTTACTGACCATGTGATTCTTTCAACTTACTCCTTCGTTGGGTTCTAGCATAAAGTACCACCTGCTGGACAACTTCCAGCTGCTCTTCAATTCGGGGAAAATGGAAGTCAGTGCATTCTTGGCAAACTGTGGCAAAATCTAAGGGACCCAAAACATTTATAAACTTCTACAAGTGAACAATCAAATATTTAGTATTTACTTATAAAATGACAACTGGTAGAAATAAAATATAAAATTCATAAGTATGATTTCTTACACTTGCCCTTTCAATAATTATGTCTTAAGTTAGGGGACAGTGATTTTTGTTGGAATCAGAAACCTAATATCTCACTCAAAAGAGTAAACAATTAATAGATAAGGAAATTATCAGATAATTTCAAACCTTCTTTAAAGAACAGTTACTTTAATCATCATCCAGTCCCCCAATGCTAAAAAAACAAGACAGTTCTTAGAGTTATGATGGGAAATAAACTCTATTCAAGCTTCCTTAAAAATGTATACATTTCAATATATATATCTAAAATTTTTAAAATAATCATACAAAGTGAGTTGTACAGAGGGAACTTAGAATTTTACCTAGCACATTTAAGAAATATGTTATCTAAAATCCTAGGAAGAAAGGACAAAGGGATGAACCAAAATTCACGGAGCCAGGATTTGCTTCTGAATTGAATACGTTTATATCTAGATTATTCTTTTTGTTATGCCTTGAAGCATGAATCTTATAAGAGCAGTACTTAGGATATAATAGAATTTTAAGAGGGAGTAAACATCCTGAAGCAATCTACAAATGCTAAAGTATGAAAGAAATCTAAAACAGCCATGGCTGGATATGTGTGTTGCTTGGCTACTAAAATACTAGGACTAACTAAATTTTTTGCTTTTCTATAAATTCTTTCTTTGTAAGAATGGTATTAAAAGGGGGAAATTTAATGAAATAAATAAGGTAATGTTAACTTACCTCTCTTAATACCACTATATGAATTGATTCGATTATCTACTAGTAAAACCAGGCCACACAGAGATGTGGAATAAAGTGACAGGGCAGTCTGGAGTCGATGGAGTTTCACACCACTTCGATGATTTCTTTTGTGCTTACAGAAGTCCAGCATATCTGCTCTCAGCAATCTCAAATTATGCATGGTCTTCAGCTGGGCTCCTGGGGGGTGGGCAACAGTCCCAGAAAGAAACTAAGACAGCTGCAAAAATCCAGTATAACAGGATGCAAATCTCTATGGCAAGAATTCAGATAAATCTGTGCTACAAATAATTAGAAATAGGCTTTGCAATTTCCCATCCTATTAACTATACAGATTTAACCTTCCTATTTAAAAAAAATATATATATTAGCTATACCAGAAAATATTTGGCAAAACAAACTATGGAAGAAGGACATAATTTTTTTATTTAAAATTTTTTTTGTTGCCATACAGTTCCATATTGGTTTCTGGGGTAGAAGTCAGTGACATACAATTCAGTGTAGAATTCACTTACATATAACACCCAGTGCTCATCACAACAAGTACCTTCCTTAATCCCCATCACCCATCTAGCTCATCTCCTACTCCCCTTTCTCCATCAACCTTCAGTTTGTTCTCTATGGTTAAGATTCTCTTATGGCTTATTTCCCTCTTCCCTTTTTTTACTCCCCCCCCTTCCACTATATTCATCTGTTTCCTTTCCTAAAGTCGACATTTAGTATGTCTTTCTCTGACTAACTTATTTCACTTAGCCTAATACACTCTAGCTCCTCCCATGTTGTTACAAATGGCAAGATTTCATTTTATTGATGGCTGAGTAATATTCCACTGTACATATACATACCACAACTTCTTTATCCATTTATCAGTTGACCGACATTTGGGCTCATTCCATAGTTTGGCTATTGTTGTGAAAATGCAGCTATAAACATTGGAGTGCCTATACCCTTTCAAATCTGTATTTTTGTATCCTTCGGGTAAATACCCAGTAGTTTAACTGCTAGGTTGTAGGGTAGTTCTTTTTTTAACCTTTTGAGGAAGCTCCAAACTCATCAGTTTTCATTCCCACCAACAGCACAAGGATTCACCTTTCTTGGCATCCTTGCCAACACCTGTTGCTTCTTGTGTTGTTAATTTTAGCCATTCTGACAGGTGGTATCTCACACCTGTGGTTTGTATTTGTATTTCCCTGATGATGAGTGAGGTTAAGCATCTTTTCATGTGTCTGTAAGCTTCTGGATGTCTTCTTTGGAAAAGTGCCTATTCATGTCTTCTGCTCATTTCTTAACTGGATTATTTGTTTTTTGGGTGTTGAGTTTATAAGTTCTTTAAAGATTTTGGATACTAACCCTTTACCAAATACATTGTTTGCAAATATCTTCTCCCATTCTGAAGGCCATCCTTTAGTTTTGTTGATCATTTCCTTTGCTGTGCAGAAAGAAGTTTTTTATCTTGATGAAGTCCCAATAGTTCATTTTCGCTTTAGATTCCCTGGCATCTGGCAACATTTCTAGTAAGAAGTTGCTACAGCTGAGGGCAAAGAGGTTGCTGCCTATGTTCTCCTCCAGGATTTTGATGGTTTCCTATCTCACATTTAGGTCTTTCATCCATTTGAATTTATTTTTGTGTATGGGTATGAGAAAGAGGTCCAGTTTCATTCTGCATGTCGCTGGGAGCAGTACATAATTTGTAATTAAAAACAATATGGGTACATTGTACTCATATGCTAGGGATTTTTCTCTTACATCATAAAAAAAGCTTCCCAATTTATAATAAATTATGCCTGCAAAAAATGAATCCACTTACCTAAGTGAATGGTAAAACTTTCTTCCAATTTTCTCTGTTCCTCATAAATCCTTCCATTTGCTTCTACAGATTCTCTGAACTGACTTGGTTGAACTTTAATTTCCTCACTGAAATTAATAAAAATTATTCATATACTTTTTTTGTCTATTTGTCAAAAACTTTTCATGAAGGAAAGAAAGCTTTATTATGAAATGAGACATTAAGTACCACTTAATTTATTCCTAAACTACTCCTTAATCCACGGTAGTAAGAAAGAATCATAAACACCAGAAGTTCTTAAAATTCCTACTTGTTCTTTGATTTCCTTACAGTAAGTAATGCATATTATTCTTTCCAGTCATTAGACTATCAACGCATGTGGCCTAAGAGAATATTAAATGAAGTAATTAACTTACTATTTTAAAATGGCACATTTAAAAAAATGTAGTATATCCTATATCAAGGCTGACTCTAGGAAAAACAAAAAAAATCAGTGAAGTGATAGAAATAAAAATTTAGAAGTCAAATAAAAGGAAAAAAAAAAGATGAAGTTCATTTTGATGTATTCACATCATTTTTTTTTTTTTAACATTTTCCTTTTTTTTTTCTTCCCTTTCAAGGACATTCTCCTCCCTTTCAAGGACTTCTCTCTTTGCTCTACTGTGATCTTGCTTATTTGCTGAAAAGGTTTCCATGGAGGCACTGAACGACTGTAAATTCAAATGTCACGGTATGCTGAAGATGATATAAGTCTCTCATAGTCATTTTGGACTACATTTTTGGGATTATTCCAAAGAGCCTCATTAGTCTCACTAACTTCATTAGTATATACAGCAAATTTAAACCTAAAAATAGATTTATATTAATAAAACACTCTCACTGTAGGATGTGAAAAGCCCCAAGAGATTGCTGCTCCCACTCTAACAACAAGAAAAAGCCAGATCATCTATAGAATCCTAACTTTTCTGAAACTTGAGGTAACATGGCAACCAAATAAATTCAATTCTAAAGTGCAACACACCCCTCCTAGGGCAGACAGGAGACACAGTTTTCATTTCTGGCAGCGCATGATAGAAATGAGTTGTTGTAATGTAAGGAGGTAAGAAGAACTCACTATCATTTTAATGAATTTTTTTTTCATTTTAATTAATTCTTAAAGGCCAAGTGTGGGCTAGCATGTAAATTTGGAATAGCTATGAGCCTCAGGCACAGGGAGGTCTGCACGTACCTGCAAACTCTTCTCCATTGGTCTCCACCAGGTGTTTCCAAGAAAACACTGGAGGCAGTCCAGGAGACAAGGGAGCCTCTTTGGTGGCACAGACAGAAATGCTGAGAATGCTCCAAACTCAAGCCCTAAGTAGACAAGGCTTGCCCAAGACTGAAGCTGGGCAAAGGCAATAGAGACCTGTTCCCCAGCCCCAACTATGAGTCTAGCACCAAGTCCGATTCACAAACAACAGTCTATTCCTCAGGGGTAGAACAACAGCATAGAGAGAGACCTCATGCTGTGGCACAGGCCTGCAAAAACTACTGGAAGTTTTGGAAAGAACAGGATGACAGGGAAAAACCCTCTAGAACCCAAAGCCCCATCTTAAATACAAAGTGGCACCAGCTTACTATAGTAGAGAACATGAAGCCTGTGGTTATCACTGAAAAAACAAAAACCAAACTCAGCTCAACTACTGACTAGTACAGCATGACCTTTACATTAATGGCCTGTTCACTTCTGGATATAAGTATTATTTACCTTAGTCTCTTCTAATACACACAACATCCAGCATTTATCTTTTAAAAAGAGAGAGAGAGAGAGAGAGACCCAAAAAAAGCAAGCAAAAGAAACAAATAACCCATTGTCAAGAGCAAAAGCAATCAACAGACACAAACTGAGAGATGACCCTGATACTGCGCATACAAGAAAAAGACTTTCACACAATGATGAGCAATATGCTAAAAGTTCTATTGGAAAACAACACACAAGGACGCATAAGGAATTTAAGCAAAGGGAGAAAGGAAATTAAAGTACGAGAAAGAAAGACATAATATCAGATTGATGATTATAGATATCAACCCCTTTGACAGGTTCATCAGCAGACCACCAACTCATTTTATGATACCACTATTACCCTGATGTCAAAGCCAAATGAAGATGTCATAAGAAAAATGAAACTAGGGGCGCCTGGCTGTCTCAGTGGGTTAAAGCCTCTGCCTTTGGCTCAGGTCACGATCTCAGGGTCCTGGGATTGAGCCCCACATCGGGCTCTCTGCTCAGCAGGGAGCCTGCTTCCTCCTCTCTCTCTCTGCCTACTTGTGTTATCTGTCTGTCAAATAAATAAAATCTTAAAAAAAGAAAAACAAAACTCTACACCATCATATATGATATATATGTTTATTTTATAGTAGACATAATTACTTATATATAATGTATATGGAATAATACATCGTGATTAATGCCTATAAATCTTAACTATAATACTCCTAGAATACTGCTGAGTAATAAAAAGAAAAGAACTATTCATAAATGAAACAACATGAATAAGTCACAAAAGCATTATGATAAGGGAAAGAAGCAAGACACAAACTGCTACATAACGGTTTGATTCTATTTATAAGACATTCCAAAAGAAATCAAAACTGCAGGGCCAGAAATCAGAGCAGGTTGCCAGGAGCTGGGAAAGAGAAAGGAATGAGCTATAAAGATATAAAAATGAAATGCTATATCTTGATTGCAGTGATGATTTCATGACACTTAAGTTTATCAAAACTCATCAAAACCTAAAAGAGGTAAATTTTAATTTGCATAATTTACCCTTCAGTAGGCCTGATGTTTTTAAAAAAAAGCAAAAATAATGGCTAAAAATAAAATGCCACTTTTATCAATTTCTTACAAGAGTTCTATATGGAGTTGAGTTGAAAACAAGTTTCTGCTGCCCAAGGAAACCGCTATTAAAAGAAAAGCAAAACTGACAAAGTCTCAGTAAAAACATCTTTTCATAGGAATACTTAGTTTGTAAAAGCAGCATCAGCTAGAGGCCAATATGTACACAGTGGAATTGATTCTATAGATTGAATTTCTAAAACTATAGCAGCAAAGCAAGATAATTTTTATAACAAGGGGCATTTTCAGCTTCCTGAAATCCGTGACTCTCTGCATTTCTTTTTTTTTTTTTAATTTTTAATTTTTAATTTTATTTTAATTTTATTTTTTTATTTTGTTTTTTTTTCAATTAGTTAACATACAGTACATCATTAGTTTTTGATGTAGTATTTAGTGATTCATTAGTTGCGTATAACACTCAGTTCTCATCAGATCATGTGTCTTCCTTAATGCCCATCACCAGACTCTCCACATTTCTAACCAAAACATACAGTATATACTTCACATTCTGGCTTAATATACACATTTATTTATAGAAAGCTTCATCCATGATGTGCTCTCATATTTTTTCCTTATTCTACTCTGCCATACTCCGTTCCATTCCATTTCATTCCATTCCATTTTATTGCTATTTTTAAACATCTGACTGGAAAGTAATGAATCTAGAATGGTCCTAGCAGACTGCAACCAGCGGTTTGAGAAACACCATTATATATTATAGAATACAGATGCTCTCAACACTTCTTTCTGCCCACCTTTCCCTTTGTATTGTGTTCACTATTTTTTAAAATTTCTTGTTCATTATTTAGTTGAAATGAGGAGTAGAGTCAAATATATTAGTGTCAAGGATGTTACCCCATTTCTAATCATAAAAATTGTTCAAATATATTGGGAAAATAAGGCAATGACAGATTATAATATTTGGAGAAGAGGTGATACAGATATCAGGTAAACAGTTAAATGATAACTCATCCATCTGCCTATTTGTCTCCCCATCCTATAAATATTTATTGAGCATGTCTTATGTGCCAGTGTGAAGAAGAGGTAGACACTTGGCAAAGATCTGGGTATAATAGAAAAAACAGACATGGTTTGTCTTCAAGGCAAGACTAGCAGGGGAGACTGACATTACACAAATAAAATGCTATTTCTAAATGTTTGGAGCAGATACCAGGCAACTGTTGGAAACAGGATTATCACATTTGTACTAAGTACATTTCCAGTTGAATATACTTTAAGATTTGAAAGAAAGAAATTCTCAAACTTATGAGTATATACCCAGGAAATAACATAAGCGCTGTCAAGCTCTAGGGCAACATATGAATAAAATGCATTTAGGCCATCAGGTACTGTACAGGTTATGAATTACAGAAGTCCTCTATACTCCTTTTCCTTCCTTTTTTTTTTAAATTAAGTTCAATTAGCCAACATACAGTACATCATTAGTTTTTGATGTAGTGCTCAATGATTCATTAGCTGTATATACACTCCTTTTCTACCTTGTACATGCTTCTATGACTGCAAATGTCATTCTGTACAGTATTATTTTATTTATAGGTCAGTCTCTCTAGAATATAAGCTCCACATGTGTAGCCATCTTTGTTTTTCTGCTTAGAGAGTGCTTGGCATTTAAGATGCATTCAACCAATGCTAACTGCACTGAACTGAAACCAACTGAAAACAAACAAGAGATTGTACTTGAGATATTTAGATATACACACCTAAGAAATTTATAGCTAAGTTCTACAGGGGTAAGTCACTATTTTAAGCCAACCAATTAACCCCCCTCCCAAACAACCCACACAAATCCAGATAATACCAAAGGTGTTAGAAGTATAAAATTATCTTAGATGGTCACTGGTAACTTAAAAATAGCTGCAACTAAAAGATTCAATTTTATAGTACATACGAACTCTTCCTAACAATGAACTTCCATCTAATAAGAACAGATGGGTAATACCTGAGGGAGCTGTTGTTAGGGTTTTTTAGGTCTTGATGAAGTTTTATCACCCACTCCTGATATTCTTGCTTTTGGATGGCAGTTGATTGTTTTAATTCATTTGACCATTTATTTTCTAAGTCCTAAAAAGAGAGAGTACACCAAGTGGTCATTTTTTTTTTTTTAATAAGCATAAGTGAAAGAAAACGTACCTGTGTATCTAAAAATCATTGTACTTTACTTACTTGCTGGGATTCAAAATGCTGAGCAGCCAGTGAATTTACATCTTGATCTGTCAGTGATTTTCCCAATTCCTGCATAACTTTTTCCATTTCAATGCCTTGTCTAAAACATAAATAAGCAGATCAGATATATTCATGATATCTTTAAGGAGATGGCTACTCCAGATTTATTAAACAAGCTCCATGACGTAACAATAAATTTTTTTCTTTTATAAGAAGATGTCCAGGAAAAGCAACTGTAATACCTGGAAAGCACTCTGAAGGCCTGAAAATGGGGATGTGGGAATAATGATAATGTCATGTAACGCTTCATTTGTTCAGCTAGATCTTGATCTAAATTTAACACAGAAGTGAGAGCAGTCAAAATCTAGGCAATCTTTCGATTCCCATGACTAATGCTTAAAACTAGACTCCTTTCTTATCTGCAGATTTCCTTAAAGAAGACACTCTGACTCCAGCTTTACATTTTCTATTTATATGCACAAGAGTTAAAGTGACTTCAAGCTTTGAAAGTTAGCTTATAGTTATCACTTGAAGCTATCAGTTAGGTTCTAAGAATCAAACTGGTATTAAATCACAAAGTTCTCTTTACAGAGGAATATAAAATACATTCTAAAGATATGCTTTGGCCTTACATTCTTTGTTTGTGCAGAAATTAAACATGGTTTTTCCACAGGAAAAGCTAATCACTGGTATTAGACGTTCAGATACCAATTATTTGTGGGAGGGATGGGCTGTGACAAGAAGGCCCGAGGGAGCCTTCGGCAGTGCTAGAAATATTCCATTTCTTATGCTGAGTGATGATGGGTGTGCTTACTTTATAAAAACTTACTGAATTGTACACCTACAGTTTGTTGTCTTTTCTATATATTTTAATAAATAAGTTCTTTAAATTTTTCAAATTAAAAAATGATCCTCTAATATGAATGTATTTAAAAAGTTTGTCCTAAAATGTATTTCAAACAGAAGGGAAAAGAATGAAATAAAGATATAAATGAAAAGGATTTTACTATCAGTCTAATTATATTAATTGCTCTTAAAAGAGAATTTATCCTTATTACAACTGATTAAGATACTTAAACGTATGTGATAAATAAGTCATTTATATGTTATACATTTATACATTTCTATATTTACCTCCTAGCATTAAATATTCAGTACCATTTAGTCCTCAATTCTAATGAGGGTGACCCCATTAACTTGAAATATCTATTGGGGGCCAGGTGCTTGCAAGTAAAATTCTTAATTAAAGAAGAAATAACGGCAACAGAGTTATAAATACAAACTTTGATATAAACAGATTAATATTTTACATTACGCATGTTCCCTCTAGTGGATAAAACGTATCATTGCCATTTTTAAGTTTTAAAGATTCAGGATCTTTAAATATCAATAAATGAGTATCTTTAAACATTTATATCTTAAATCTAGTTTGCTGACAGTAATAAATTAACAGTGAGGAAAAAAAGACTAATCAATAATTCAACAAAGTAAACTGCATGAACATTTATTTTATCCTAAATGTGTCGGAATTGCAAGAGCTAAAGATACAATACAATTGTCTCAGATTAAGATCAAAGGAAACTTTATTGTATTTCTAGTTCTGTCTAACTAGATGTTGGCTCAGTATGTCAGGTGTGACAATTCTAACAACCTGAATATTATCTTGAAGACACTTAGAAAAAACGATTATAAAAGTCTGCTGTAACAGAACAAAACAGCAAACAATGATTATACTGTGCTAAGAAACTGTCTTTTAAAGATGCACAGTGGAATTAAAATGAAAACAGGACTAAGAAAATGTGTCACTTCTGCTTATGCATTGGGTAAATGAATTGGGTGAGCTTCCATGGCTATCAGTGAATTCCAACTTGCCTTAAGTTACACTGTTCACCTTTACAACAATCACCTACCTCAAGAGGAACCTAGCTTACCTTTCCCTTTCAAGCTAACAGTTTGGGTATGTGGAGAATAAACTACAAACTGCTGTCAAAATAAATGTATTTAAATATTATGTTTACAAAGAAAAAACAAAACAAAACAAAAACCCATCAAGAGATTTGGCCAAAGGACATTTCAAAAAATAACATAAACCCAAATAAACTTCTGATAAAAAGCTATTCCATGATAGAAAGAAAAGTATGAAGTACCAGTAAATGCAGTTAATAAGTTAATGCAGCTTCCCAAAAGGTGAAGAATCATGTGGAACAGGAATCTTCTTTTGATTTAGAAAAAAAGAACAATTAAAGAATATTGATGGCCAGATGCAGGGTTTTCTGTGAGGTGTGGTGAGTAGGTGGCAAAGTGGCCACAATTCAGAGTAGCTCACCAGCTAAATGAAGGTACTAGTCGTGGCTACTAATAGGGACTCCAGACAGCCACGCTAGGAATTTTTCAATGTATCTAAATAGGCAGAATGAGGACAATCCCAGAAAACCCAAGATTCAGGAGTAGATTCAGAATGAGCTGAAGGTTATATTATTTAAAGCTTTGGTAGGAAAAATCAAATAAATGAAGTTCAACAGAAAGTAGTAAGTGTTAGGTCGTTATACTTCCATATATTTATATAAAGCCAACCTATAGTTCATTCTTTTTTTTTTTTTTTAAAGATTTTATTTATTTATTTGACAGAGAGAAATCACAAGCAGATGGAGAGGCAGGCAGAGAGAGAGAGGGAAGCTGAGCAGAGAGCCCGATGCGGGACCCGATCCCAGGATGCTGAGATCATGACCTGAGCCGAAGGCAGCGGCTTAACCCACTGAGCCACCCAGGCACCCCTATATTTCATTCTTATCCTAAAATTATATTCACAGTACTACCGGCTACATAATAAAGGACTAAAAAACAATCAAATTTTTGTCTCCCTCAGGGTCACAGCTTGAACTCTTTACCTGGTGGCAACTACCTGTACTGCAGGTGTCCCACCTAGAAAGGAATAAATTGCCTCAGGGTAGCTCACCAGCAAAGCTAAACCCATATGGAGTGACAGATGTCAAAACATCAAGTTCTTTCTGAAATGCTCTAATATTCTACTAGATAGGAAAATAAAAGAGGAATAGAATTGTTATGAAAATGTACAAATCTATGCAATATAGTGAAAATGCTGATCGGGTACACAGAAGCATTATTCTCGGGAAAAAATTACTAAATCCATTTGCTTATAATTTTTGCATTTTAAATTTCCCTAACTATGACAACCCTCAAGATAACAGATTATTCTCATCTTGCTGGTCCCAGCATTTTCTAATGTAAAGCAAATGAGAGCCAGGAGCAAACCGGTACATCATTTTAAATTTACTACCTTGGGACAGACTATCATGTCAGCCACAAAAAATACATGTGATTTGGTCCTAATATACTTTCACAATCAAAGAAATTTCTCATTAGCTACTCAAAACATTATCTTAATGCCATGTACCTAAAGTCTTAAATGAATATTTGCAAGGTAATAAATATTAGATTCTGCTAGATGAAAATAGATTATCTAGAAGAAGCTTATCCTGATTATCATTACATTTTATAGAATTGCTAGGAAGCAATCTGGAAAGTCATGCTTTAAAATAAATAATGCTAGCAATTTTTTACTTACTCTGGAGGAAAAAAATGAATCACAAAAGGACTGTTTGCAATACTGTACACAATGAAATAAAATATAATTAAAATATCCTGGACTGGGGCGCCTGGGTGGCTCAGTGGGTTAAGCCTCTGCCTTCGGCTCAGGTCATGATCCCAGGGTTCTGGGATCGAGCCCCGCATCGGGCTCTCTGCTCAGCAGGGAGCCTGCTTCCTCCTCTTTCTCTCTGCCTGCCTCTCTGCCTACTTGTGATCTCTCTCTGTCAAAAAAAAATATCCTGGACTAATACCAGTGCTATTTTTTCCCTCATGTAAATAAGCTTACAAAAATGAACTGAATGAGACCATGAACTTAGTAATGTAGGGTTTTAAATACGTCCTGAATGGGGAGAGAGCATGGTACAGTGGTTAAGAACTCTGGAGTGGAGCTACGACTTCAAATTCCAGCTTGTCCTTAGACAAGTTAGTTATTTGACTTATTTAAGCCTCATTTTCCTCATCTGTAGAAGGGGCTAATAATAGTAGGGTCATGGTAAGAATCAAATGAGATAGGGCATCTGTTATGGACTGCATGTTTGTGTGCCCACAAATTCGTATGTTGAAACCCAGATCCCCAGTGTGCTGATATTCAGAGGGGGGGGCTTTCGGAGGTCAATGGGTATAGACAAAGTCATTAGGTTGGAGCCCTCGTGATGGAATTAGTATCTAGAGCTCTCTCTCCAGAAGGGATGCACTAGGACCACACCCTGAGGAAAGGCCAAGGGATCACACACTGAGAAGGCACTCTGTACAAGCCAGGAGATGGGTGTTCCAAAAATCAAATCTGCCAGCACATTGATCTTGAACTACCTAGCCTTCAAAACTGGGAGAAAGAAATTTCTCTTGTTTAAGCCACCCAGTCTATGATGACAGCCTGAACAGGGCTAAGACATCATCTAAAGACACCATCTAAAGCTCTTTGCGCAGTGCCTGGAACTTGAAATAACATATAAAGCCACCATAATTTATTCACTTGAGAAATTTCACTTGAGAAATTTCATAAGCCTATGACAACTTCCTAGTTGAAATTACAAACTGAAATACACAAGAAGATTAATTTTCAAAATTAGAGAATCTTTTTCTATTTTGTTCTTCGATTTTACAATTAAATGAAAACCAACTGTCCTGCAGCCATCATATCTGACAATATGACATTTAATCATGATAGTGCAAGAAATCTGAAATACCTCTCTCGTAATTTTTTCAGCTCCACATCTCTTTCACCAATCAGTTCTGAGATACTAACAAAGTAATTATGTTCCAAATTTAGGAGAGTTTCAGAGGCTGGAGAATGGATTAGGTCATGGTACACATCTGCAAAATCTTCATCCCAGCTGGGCTCTTCAGGCCTTGCATGCTCTAACGTGGTCTACAAGATGACATATAGAGATTCTCAAATCATGACATGGCATTTTATTTACTATACTGCTAGGGTAGTATATATAGTATGAATCTTTTTTTGTTCATCAGACAATGGATTGAGACCTTTTATTTATATAAATAGAGATATAAGTTACTTAGGATTATTTGAGTATACAAAAAATATGGAAAGACATAAACTAAGATGCAATATGAATTACCTGGAGGTAGGGATGAGGAAGGGGTGCTAATATAGAAGAAAAAATAGGAAGTGTCCATAATTAAAAAAAAATTAAGGGTGCTATGATCTCATTTCTGTAAAATAACACACACACACACACACACACACACACAAAGGATGATCAACAAAATGCTAATAGTGGCTACTTCAGGAATGTGGGATTTCTGATGACCTTAGCTTTCTTAAATTATATTATTATAATTAGAAAAAAGCTTCTCATTATTAAAAATACATTGCTAAAAAAAGGTTTTTAGGATATACATTTAGAAAATGAGGTTACATATATACTCAAATGTTTAGTGATGCAATAGCCCTGAAAACCCAATTCATGCATAGGATTTTACATCAAGATAAATCCACATGGGGTGCCTGCATGGCTCAGTGGGTTAAGCCTCTGTGTTTGGCTCAAGTCATGATCTCAGGGTCTTGGGATCGAGGCCCACATTGGGCTCTGTGCTCAGCAGGGAGCCCATTTCTCCCTCTCTCTTTGCCTGCCTCTCTGCCTACTTGTGATCTCTTTCTGCCTCTGTCAAATAAATAAGTAAAATCTTAAAAAAAAGATAAACCTACTCAATTATTTTGACTTTTTCTAGTATTCTGCTTTCTTCTTGAAATGCTTTTAAGAATATGAAATCTTTTAAAAATATGCTTTTAAGGATATGAAAACAGCTAACTATCAAAATGATAAGGGACTGAGTAAACACTGATAAACAAGAAAAACAGAAACATGGGGAGAGGCAAAATGGGGATACCCTCAACACATACACAGATCCACCCAAGGAAGTATACACACAACCATGTGGGGAGGTACGGATGCTGTCCCAAGGACCTGGGATCTGTCAATACATCAGACAAACACAATGCTTTTACAAGCGAGAAAACTGGCTGAGTAGTCCTTTGTCAAAGATTATATAATTTAACAGCAAAAGTGGAAATGACACAAAGAATTCAATGTTTTTTCCATTACTGATCTTTGTAGACATACACCTGTAAAAAAAAGAACAATGTGAATTCTTCCCTTTTCTTACCAATGAAAACAAAAACTGTAATCGATGATGATATAACTCAGAGTAATAATTTACCTAAAAATTAAACAAGCAGACATATCCCAGAACTAGGTTATCTTGAACCCAGTCACTCAATCGGTAAGCTTTCCCCCTTGTTTTCTTTCACTTACACTTCAACCAGTTGCCAGATCAGGAGGGAAGAGTTTAAGGTGACTAGCTGAATCTTGAACATGGATTTCATCTGCTCTGATGCCTCTGAAAACTTGAAAGCACATTCTTTTTTTTTTTATTTATTTTCTCAGTGTTCCAAGATTCATTGTTTATGCACCACACCCAGTGCTCCATGCAATACAGTCTCACCCAACCCCTTCCCCCCCTCCCCTCCAAAACCCTGTTTGTTTCTCTGAGTCCACAGTCTCTCATGGTTTGTCTTATCCTCCAATTTCCCCCAACTCACTTCTCCTCTCCATCTCCTAATGTCCTCCGTGTCATTCCTTATGTTCCACAAGTAAGTGAAACCATATGATAATTGACTCTCTCTGCTTAACTTATTTCACTCAGCATAATCTCCTCCAGTCACATCCATGTTGATACAAAGTTTGGGTATTCATCCCTTCTGATGGAGACATAATATTCCATTGTATATATGGACCATATCTTCTTTATCCATTTGTCTGTTGAAGGGCATCTTGGCTCTTCCCACAGTTTGGTGACTGTAGCCATCGCTGCTATGAACATTGGGGTACAGATGGTCCTTCTTTTTATTTTTATTTTTTTTAAATTATACAGATGGCCCTTCTTTTCACTACATCTCTACCTTTGGGGTAAATACCCAGTAGTGCAATTCCAGGGTCATAGGGTAGCCCTATTTTTAATTTCTTAAGGAATCTCCACACTGTTTTCCAAGGTGGCTGCACCAATTTGCATTCCAACCAACAGTGTAAGAGGGTTCCCCTTTCTCCACATCCTTCCAACATTTGTTGTTTACTGTCTTGTTCATTTTGGCCATTCTAACTGGTATAAGGTGGTATCTCAATGTGGTTTTGATTTGAATCTCCCTGATGGCTGATGATGATGAACATTTTTTCATGTGTCTGTTAGCCATTTGTATGTCTTCTTTGGAGAAGTGTCTGTTCATATCTTCTGCCCATTTTTTGACATGATTATTTGTTTTGTGTGTGTTGAGTTTGAGGAGTTCTTTAGAGATCTTGGATATCAGCCCTTTGTCTGTAGTGTCACTTGTGAATATTTTCTCCCATTCTGTGGATTGCCTCTTTGTTTTGTTGACTGTTTCCTTTGCTGTGCAGAAGCTTTTGATCTTGAAGTCCCAAAAGCACATTCTGGTAACTGCTCTAGGAATTATAAATAGCATATGTGACTTAAGCTCAGTTCAAAATTCACTTCAGGTTCATGCTCAAATTATGTAGGAAGGAGCCCTGAGAGATCATAGGGATCTGCCTGCCCATACATAGTAACAGATAAGCTAACTAATAATTGGCAGCATCAATTTAAAATTTGGCCCAGAGTAAGCCTTACAAATAGGTAGAAACTACCTACACGAGAAGCACTAAACAGAGTTTTTTCCTAACCTAACTCATGCCATTTATTCAGGACAGAGGATACTAGGAAAGGAATTGTGATAGCTGAGGGGAATGGGGACACTGGGTAAAGACCTGCAGAGAGAAAACTCTTTCATGTCCAGGCCATTACTTCCCCACTTCCACCATCCCGCATAAAGCTTTGGCCCTGAGTTCACAGACGTCCTCTTTTTTCCACTCCTGTCATCAGCCTGGGTTACCTGGATGCCCATGTGGGTAAACCAATCCAATGCCCTGCCTCTTGCTTCTCAGAACTTATCTTTACTAAGTTCTCTACTCCTCCTTAAAACCCCATTCTGCATCATCCCCAGGAATAGCTTAGCCTCTGAAATGGAAACATTCAGTCTTTGACTATAACCTCTAACCAAGATTCACATTCAATTACTCCCAGGCTACTGGTTCTTTAAATCATCAGGATCTCCACTGCACAGACCCTTCTACTTTCTCATATTTTATCAGCCATTAGGTCCAGCCCAGCTTCATTTTCTTCTCTTAGCTGTTTAGAGAATGGTCCATTGTCTTGCCCAAATCCTCAACCCCCAGGACTGATATTCTTTCTATTGCCCACCTAACAAAACTCATACTCCTCTTCTCTATGGCTGAAATCAGACTGTAGAACACTGCAGCAGAAAAAAAAGCACAAAAATGTGACATTTATGGTGACAGATTGGTGCTACTCTAATGTTTGGTGCTACTCTAACGTTTCCCTTGAATGATGCCTGGCAATCCCATCTTTTTCTGGTCAGTTCTCTTCTCAAATATCCAATTGTGTCATTAGTTCCCCACCTCATGTGGCCTGTTCTTTATTTCCCAGATAAAGTAGAAGCAGTTAGAAGAAAATGTCCTCAACTTCCTGCTACTAAAGCAATAAAATTTTCAGAATCTGTATCCATCCTTTTCTTCTTCCTTTCTGCCAAAACAGAAGAAATGTCCCTCCTCCCAGTCAGGATTAATTCCCTGAGTTCTGGATTTTATCCCTTCTAGTCTTCATTGGTACCATTGCAAACAAACCTCTGACCTTGTGTTTTCATTTTGTAAGTGTCTCACCCTTCTTCTCTATGCAACTAAGCTTCTTGAGTTATCTGTACTCATTCTGTTTCCACACTCCATTCTTAAAGTCTTATTTCCACACTTCCATTCTTGAAGTCACCAAAATCTAGTTTCAGCCCCACCAATCCATTAAAACTGATCTTGCCGCAGAGAAAGATTATTTGATAAACCCAATGGATATTTTTTGAGTCTTTTCCTCACTTCATTTTCTCAGCAGCATTTGACATTATGAGCTATTTCCTCCTTCTTGGCACCTCTTTTTTCTCAACTTTCATGAAGCCATAATCTCTCTTCTTTCTACTTCCTGGGCCAATCCCTCTCTTCCCTTTGTAGATTCTTCTTCCTCTGTTCATCTCTTAAGTATTAGTGTGTTCATTTATTTGTATGTTCATCTTTTTTTTTTTTTGCCATCTACCAACCCATACCAAAGCACTGTTATATTTTCAGGCATTGGGTTCCAGAGCTATAATAGAGAATAAACTAAACATTTCCAGGTGCCTATCCACACAAGCAGGAGATACAGGTAAGTCAACAGATAACTATAATGCAGGGTTTCATCAAGATTCTGCACAGGAATGCATTCTTTTCCTTCTACATAGTCACCGGCAATTTCATTCATCCCATGACTTCAAAATTTATCTATGTATGAATGACTCCCATACCCATGTCTCTAATCCAATCATCTTTCCTGAGTGTCAGGTGTACACAGCTAAGTGTTTATGGGACTTCTCCACATAGATGCCTCTTGTAGGCACTTCCCATTTAAAGGGTATAAACCGAAGCCATCATTTTTATGCTGTAACTTGCTTCTCAGGTAAAGGGAGCTCAAGTGAAGGGAGCCACCATTCCACCATTCCCTCAGTTGTCCAAGCCAGAAATCTGAGCCAAGTGATATTTTATCTTTCAAGTCTCAGCTTAAATACTACCATCTTAGAGAGGAGTTCTCTGATGCTATATAAATTAGGTTCTCCCAACCTACCTCACCTCCTTCATGGCTCTCCATGGCACCCTACTTACTTCCTTAATAAAATTTTTAATATTGTAAATTACATACTCATTAAGTGTCTTCTTCACTAACATTACATGAGAATAAGGCCCAGATTTGTCATATTGATACATCCCCAATGTCTGGTACAGGATCCACACACAGTGTTTGCTGAATAAACAAATACATGAATGGAAAGTCTTTGGTATCTTCTCTTTATCTACCATTTTAACTACCATTATTCTAGACTAAGCTTTCATAATTTCTCCCCTAACTACAACAGTCTTCTAACTTATTCCAGTATTTCTCTCTTGCAGGATAAACTCTTCACATTAATGCACTGAACTGATATTCCTGAAGTGCAATTAGGATCATCATCTTACTTCTCTGCTAAACTCTTCTAAAGCTGCTCATTACCTTCGGCATAAAGACAGAATGCAAGATGACTTGCAATTCTCTTTCTTAGCCATTCTGAACAACTTTCAGTTTTTCTAATGTGCCATGGGCCCTCTCACCTCCAGACCTTTATATTTGTACACCTTACCTAGGATATTATTTCTCTCCTCTCCCACCACACACCTTCCACCCACCTATTTCCAACTAATCTTTCAGGCCTCAACTCACTTTCTCTTTCCTGTGGGAAGCTTTTCTGAAGTTCTCCAGCTTTGTGTTCTCCTTGCAACTGTCTTATACCATAGCACTTATCATATTCATTGCACTTAATTTAATTTTTATTTTTTTTAAGATTTTATTTATTCACTTGAAAGAGAGAGAGAGTGCATGAGTGGGGGGAGGGGAAGAGGAAGAGGGAGAGGGAGAAGCAGGCTCCCTGCTCTGCAGGGAGCCCCACATGGGGGTCCATCCCAGGACATGAGATCATGACCTGAGCTGAAGGGAGATGCTTAACCAACTGAGCCACCTAGGCGCCCCCACGGCACTCAATTTTAAATATTTGTCAGTCTGTAAACTCTATGAAGGTAAGAATTGTGTCTATTTTCTTTCTGCTTATCCCCAAGTGCCTAACACAATATCTGATGCCTAATAGAAGCTGAGTTCACATTTGATGAATGGACGAATAGAGAGACTTTAGAAGACAACACTGAAATGGAACATAGGGCACCGCCAAAAATACAAAGTCAACTTCACAATTTTGCCAACAGTTGGCTCTGTCTAGCTTTCTTCATCTAGCCAAGCTTACTTCTCATAATTAAAAAAAAATTAGTGCAATAGCAAAGACATAGCAGTTGATTAGGAAAAAACCATAAAAGGTTTTTAGAGGCTGAAAACGTAGAACCTATGGCAGTAGGCAAGAAAAGGAAACATGGAAGAAAAGAGAATTCCTCCACACAGTAGGGATTCACATTCAGACACACTTTAGTAGGCCATCAGAACCTCTGCTACCAGGCAGGTACATCCATTGAAGTACAGCTCTGTTGTCAGGGGGCAATGGTCCTCTAGAACAGAAATCCCTTACATAACAGCAGGGTACATCTCTGCAGAGATGGGACAGATATCCTTCCTTGGAGCTGACCCTCACTGTATCACCTAAAGGAATCATCACTTATATTTATAACAATGACTCGGGGTCCTCAGGAGCCTGAGATCAAGAGCTGCACACTCCTCCTACTGAGCCGGCCAGGTACCCCTGTACTACATTTTTAGAAGATCTTTGTTAAAAGATGGTGAAGGCAAAAGTTTCATGATTTAAATATATTAGCATTTGAAACATCTGCTAAGTCCATTTATAGTAAATGGAGCTCCTTCTTTCAAAACCAAGGTCATCAATATTACTGTAAACATTATGCTCTTTCACCTTTTTACTGATGGTCCCATTATCCTTCTCAGGTGACTGTAACACTGTTTACCCATACACTGCAGCAATGCGGTAGACCCCTTTCTGGGGCTCATCATACTTGGATTCTTCTGATCTCTGCAAGGCTGCAGCTTCTAATCTCTCCTGGCTTTTTGGTGACTTGCAACATAATTTCTTTTTCTTTTTTTAACTCCTTTTTAGTTGCTGATTCCTACATTTCTTGAGCTTGTACTAGCTGTTCAGCTTTTATAATTTTCACAGCCTGAATATATCCAGTGGGTATAACAGTATTTGGGTCCTCTCGGTTTTTTTCCTGATAGTCAAGATTTCCATGTTTTTACTTCAGAATTAGATTCTTCATTCTTTCTTTCCTTAATTCTTTAAAAACAAACAAGCACCTATACTTCTAGTATTCTGGCATTGTTAGAAAGCTGAACTCTATGTAATATGGGGTGCTATGTATCTTCTAAATTTGCAGAGGGTGAGAACAGATTACTTGCTTTATGGAGGTTTGTTGATTTTAGTTCACAATAAATCCGTAATCTTGGGAGTAAATGAATAAGTATAAAGTGTTTTTATTTTGTTATATTAATATTATTATTATTACTATTGTTATGATCATTAATCTGGAAGATAGTCAAATTCCTATTTTTAGAATGGCTAATACGCAGAAAAATAAGGAAAACCATAAATTAGTGAATATGGTAATTACATTTTTATAATAATATCAACTTAAACACCTAACCAGTCACTGACCTAACATTTGGGAAGTTGTCTCTTTGGTTATACCAAATCAGGGCTGGAAGAGGCTCTGCTTCCAGATTTTGTATCAAACCAATAGCAATCCTAGAAGAGGGGTTGATTGCTTTCTTCAGGAACTCTTGGGCACTCTTCCTCCCCCACCTTCTCTACATGCTCCCAGGTATTTACCTTGATCCCAACACTAACTGCACAGTGTTACTGGCTACAGACTTCTTTGTTTCCTTCCACAGAGCATAAGCTCCTTGAAGGCAAAGACTTATTCTCAACTGTGTGCCCAACCCATTTTAGATGTACAAAAAAATACTACTTGAATAAATTGAGTAGAATTATTCTTTTACTACATCTTATGTTCTTTCTCATCAGCAGAAAGATGTGGTTTTAAATAATAATTATTACAGGTGTATCTTTTTTAATGCACCCGTGTTCTTAATATTTAAAATAATACATGTAGGGGCGCCTGGGTGGCTCAGTGGGTTAAAGCCGCTGCCTTCAGCTCAGGTCATGATCCCAGGGTCCTGGGATCGAGCCCCGCATTGGGCTCTCTGCTCAGCGGGGTGCCTGCTTCCTCCTCTCTCTCTGCCTACTTGTGATCTCTGTCTGTCAAATAAATAAATAAAATCTTTAAAAAAATAAAATAATACATGTAAATAGTATCATCTTTTTAAAATATACTAGGAAACCTTAATAGGCATGAAGGAAACTGCTTTGAACAACAAAATATGACCCCATAAAATTGATTTTTTTTAAATTTTTTATTTTTTATAAACATGTAATATATTTTTATCCCCAGGGATACAGGTATGTGAATCACCAGGTTTACACACCTCACAGCACTCACCATAGCACATATCCTCCCCAATGTCCATAAAATTGATTTTTAAATTCTCATAGACCGAGTTGCTTAAAGTGGTATGTAATTCACTCATTATAGCTTGCAATTATTGAATTTGTCTGTTTGTGTAGTTTTGTTTCTGGCTCTCTAACTCAAATGTAAATTCATTTTGTGTCTATCTCATTCACCATTATATGTCCATATTTTTTCACATTACACTTCTGAGAAATCAGAATGTGTCTTGTACTGATGGTATCTTGGTATTCTATCATTGTTTAATTGGTGGTGGTGTTCTATCTCAGTAGTAAATAAAATAATGGTATGTTATGATAGATGGCATCTTAGACTTTATGAAATAAGATATATTACTTAAATAGAAAAATGATGACATTATGTAACTATAAAAATGACAGTGAGGGAGCACCTGGGTGGCTCAGTCAGTTAGTGACTGACTCTTGATTTTGGCTCAGATCATGATCTCAGGGTTGTAAGATTAAGCCCTGCATCGGGCTGCTCACTGAGCATGCAGCCTGCTTAAGATTCTCTCTCTCCCTCTGCCCCCGACCCCCACTCACGCCAGTTTGCTCTATCTCTTAAAAAAACAAAAAAGGCAACAAGAATAGTGAGGATAAGTGAGAGGACAAAAGTAAAAGTTAAAATGAACCACTACTGCTAGCTTAAGGTTTCCAGATGCTACAGGTCACCGGGTTAAATTAGAATTTCATATAAGAAAAGAATAAATTTTACTCTAATTATGTTCCATATAATATGTGGGGTATACTTACAGTAAAAAAAAAAATATTCATTCTTTGGGATTTGAGTGCCCTGTATTTTTGATTGCTAAATCTGCCAACTCTGTCCTGGTTAGAAATACAAAAGTAGCTGCCCTTTTACAAAGACATTACATAAAGTATTTTGTGCTTACCCTCACACAGGAAGGAAGCACATGAACGTCAATACAGATCATATATTATGGAATAAAGTCTAGTATGTCGAGAAAAAAGGATTCCGCAACTGTTTCACTATTACTTTAGCAATTTAAAAGCTTCATTGAAGTCCAGAATATCTCTGAAATTCACAATCTTATCTATTTTCTTACCTCAGCATAAGCTTTGGCCCATGAACTGGCTAGCTGATGTAAATCTACTTCACCGGATTTCACAGCTTCCAGGGATGCTTCGGCGTCGCTGTCATAATCCCTGAGGGATTCTTCTTCTATAAACTGGCTTAGAGCTTCTTTTAAGTCTGTAACAGGGATAAGAAATGCCAACATCAGAAAATCCCAACATAAAGAGGGAACATTTTACCTGGATAGGTCTTCCAATGTGAAATTTTATCAAGCTTGTATCCTTAACTGAATGTCTAAATAAAATAAAATTAGCTTGGGTATCATTTGACTAGTTTCACAATTATTTTTCTTTACTATTACAGGTTATTGCATTGAGAATGGTTAAAACTCTTAACTCTTATGTATAACCTTGACACTGATTTAAAAACATTACTTTCTTAAGTCTGATTTTTCAGTTTGAAAAGAAAAATCTGAAAAAGAAACTGAAAAACTAAAAAAGAAAAATCTACAAATTTTCAGGAGGTTATCATATTTAAATAAAAAAAGCTTTCTATATATAGAGTTACATTCTTTGAATTTGAAAGAGAAATTGGGTGATTAGCATATTAAATGGATTTAATTGGGATGATCTATAATTCCAGTTTTAGCAACCCTACTTAGAGATGATATAATGGAAAGAGCATAGGGATAGAAATCAGGGTATTTGTGTTCTGATTTTGGCTCTGTCACTATGTTTGTAACCTTAGACCCATGGTTCTCAGTTTTTAGCATGCATCATAATTCCCTGGAGGGCTTATTGAAATAAATTGCTACATGCCACCCCTAGAGTGTCTGATTCTGAAAGAATGGGGCGAGGCCCAAGAATGTGCATTTCTAACAAGGTTCCAAGGGATGCTGTAGCTTCTGATCAAGGAACAACCTTTGGGAACCACTGCTTTAGGCAAAGAATTTAACTTTTCAATGTACCGGTTTCCTTATTTGTATAATGAAATCATGTTAAAAAGTTCCTAGATTCCATTACAACTCTATGACCTAACATATTCTCAGCTTCAAATGTTTTTATCATTTGCGAGATAAAACACAGAGACCTTTTACAAATGATTTAATACAGATGACCTTATGGAATTAATTTAGGTAAGCAATAATTATTCAAAGATTAGTATTGCTTCCCTTCCATGATATCTCAGGAATAGAGGACCAGATCATTAAAAAGGCAATGCATTTAGCAACACAATTCTCTAATATCATAAGTAGTGATAACTGAAATGAATCCACCCAACTAAATTAAGAGAGTAAGCATTCTAATCCAAACCTTGTAGCTAATTTTTCATTTATTTTTAATTTTTTTTTAATATGGGGCATGAACTCACAACCTGAGATCAAGGCCTGAGCTGGGATCAAGAGTCAGACACTTAACTGGCCAAGTTGCCCTAGTGCCCCTATAATTTAATTTTTGCACTAAATTACCTAGTAAACAACTACAAGGGTTATAGAAAAAATATCAATAAATCAAAGGCCTGGGGAACCTTTTTATTCTAGGAAGCAATTAAACACATCGCTGTTTCAAGCTTCTTAGGCTTAAGCTTTCTAATATGAAATGTCTAAGGAAAGAGACTATCAGAAAATAATAAAGTATTAAAAAATCAATCCTCAGGGTGCCTCAGTAGCTCAGTTGGTTAAGTGTCTGACTCTTGATTTTGGCTCAGGTCATGACCTCATGGGTCATGAGATGAAGCCCAGTGCTGGGCTCCACACCCAGTGGGGAATCCGCTTGAAGATTCTCTCCCTCTGCTCCTCCCCCAACCCCCACAAGCTCGTTGTGTGTCTCTCTCTCTAAAATAAATAGATAAATCTTTACAAAATCAGTTCTCACCTTTTTCTATAAAGCATGGTAAACTGTGCAGCAGCATCAGACGCCCATGTAAATGACTGGCATTCTCTTGAACAGGAAATTTGAGAGGCACCCTCAGTTCTAAGCATTGACTTCCTACTTTGAATTTATATACAAATTCCCTCTCTGTGTTGCAGAATCTTTCTCTGCTTTTCTTCATCTTCTTTGGCAGGATTTCTATAGAACAAACAAACAAACAAAAACCCAGCAGATTATAAGTCCATAAAAACCATGTTTCGTTATTGTTGTACCACTTCTAAGAAAATGTTCCACGACTCAGTGATTTTGTTTGTGTAACTCAAAGCTAATTATTTTTGGTTTTCCTACCTTCATCCCTGCATTTTAATCTTCACAAAGAAAATGAAGGGCTTCTTTTTTTTTTTTTAATAAAAAAAGTTCCTTTTGAACTTCACTTAGGGAAAAAAAAGCCATTATGCCCATAAACTATTTTGCATACCTAGGCAGGATTCTCAATAATAGAGAGAGAACACGGAGAGAAGAGCAGAGAAGATTTTTAGGAAGAGATGACTAGGTGGACAGATAGGGAGTTTATGAAACAACTGGTGAATACGAAGTCAAAGAAACAGATCGGGGACCAAGAAGTGATCTTGAAGATCTTGGATGCTGTGAGTATGAGATCTTATTGGATACGGATGCAAGAAAGATGGTGTTAGGAAGATTTCCATGTGAGAAAAGTACAGTATATTCCAAAAGGTAAATCAGACACTTCAAAAAGACGAAATTCTGGCCACAAAGAGGAAGAAGCAATATCAATTAAGGATTTATTTATCAGCCTCCTTAGTAGGCTCCATCTCTACACTTTTCACCATCAAATCAGTTTTCACAGTATTCTCCATGCTGAAGTTACAGTAATCTTTCCAAAGTGCCTATATGATCATGTTGCTCATCTACTTAAAACTTTTTGATCATATTCCATTGCTCTCAGGATAAAATTCAAATGCCTTCACCCAGTACACAACGTTTCTATTTCCACACTTCTCCCCCCCCCCAGCACCTGCAACCCCTCATCCTCAACACACAAATTCACAAACCATTTTCCAGTCATATTAAGCTCTTTTTAATACCAAACCTCTCTTTCCACTTCCAACCTTTTTGAATGATTTTTCTTTGCCTAGAGCACTCTTACTGCCTTTTTTCTTGGATAACAACTACTCATTCTACAGGTCTCAGCTTAGATGGGCACCGGGGAGTCTTTAAATTTGTAAGACTGTCATAAGGATTAATTGAGTAATAAATACGAAGCATCTGACAAACAAGATGTTCAACAGATGAAGGCTAGTAATAATAATAAAAGTTCTCTAATACCGTAGTAATTTAAAAATCATAGGATACTGATTGAGTATACATGATGAAGACAAAGGCAGTAAGGGAACACAGTAAAAGGGAACTGAAAGTTAGGGATAAGTGGGTTATGATCTAATCTTGTTTAGATTCAGTATTTTCGATCAACAAAAACCATTAGCTCCGGTTTTAAACGGTTCAACATATAAACTTACTATTTCAACAAACTGAAACTTTAGTTCTCTTTCCCCAATTTTATGTTATTTATTTATTTTTAGCAGGGGTAAAATCAAGGAAGGTTTTCCGGGCAAAATTGGGATGGGATCCTGCCGCCAACAGAGAGCAGGTTCTGAGTGCAGGAAAGGGAAGGCAAGTTGCCGGCGCGAGAAGCTCTTGCCGAATGAGGACAACACCCCCTCGGTTAGGCGGATGCAGTCCCAAAGATACTCCTCGCTCTTGGTCCTGGGCTCACCTACCCTAGTTCCGAAGTCGTGAGCCGAACGCACACTCCGAGCTGTCAGTGAGCTGGGGCACAGGGAACATCAGCTGACTTACCCCTTTGTTTTTACAGCCAACAGATCCGCTTCAGCAGATTCGCCCAGACCTTTTCCTCTTTCCCAACACTCTGTAGAAAATTCCTCGGTCTAAGTGCCCCCTTTTCCCATCCTACCTCAATTTATTCATTAAAAAAACGTAAGAATGTGTATTTTTACTGTATTTCTCCTGATTTCTAAGGAAATCCACTGTCGTGGCGAAAGTGCAAGGACAAAGCACAAACTCGGCTTTGGTAGACCGGATGCGGAAAGGCAATGCCTTGGGAACAACGAGAGCACGCAGCTCTTCTCAGAGCGCATGCGCAGCTGCAAGAATGGCTGGTAATCATTGGAGGGCTGGTGGCAGGGGGCGGAGAGCTCCTGTGTCTGGTTTTGGGCGGGAATTGAAACCGCCGCTGTTGCCAACAAGAACTTGAAAGCTGCGAATTTTCAGCCTAGGAGGGGGCCATGGTGCGGCCTGTGAGGTGAGTAGTTCGTGACAGCGGCGGCGATGGGGAGAAAAAGCAGGAGGACGCTGTAAGCAACTTCGTCTACACATGATTGAGGGGAAAGGGCCAAATAGGACGGCGGGTAGCGACGGTGGGCTGGGATGGACGGTTTCTGGGAAGCTGTCCAGTGTCCACTGAGAGTCCCCCAATCCGTAGAAGTATCCTAGCATGCTAACTCTTTCCTTCTCTTTGCCTCCCTTCGCAGCTATTGCGGATTCTTTTACCTACCCATTCAAATAAGCCCTGGTTATGTTAACGTTGGAACAGCGCTTTACATTTCACCTAGCTCCTGCTTGCGTGTTTTTTCATTTTTTCATTACTACAATTCTTTGATATAGCAGTTTAGATATCCCCGTTTTTATCGATTTAAACTCCTAGGCTTAAAGGACAATTCAGCTGAGTCACAGCTAGTGAGTGGCAGGGTAACACTCAAACCTAAATCTTCTGGCTCTAGATCCTCTGTACTTTCCATTATACTGTTTGAAACTATTCCCCTTCTTAACTACAGTGGAGTGCTGTGGAGGCCTAGAGTCAGGCACTCATTCAGAGAGTTTACTGGTATACTGTACTGATTGTGGGGGGTTACATTCCAGTCAAGGGGTCAGGTTAGGGGACCACAAATCAATACCGCAAAGTGATGGAGAGTGAGCAGGAAAAACTTATTTTAAATAGTGTAGTTAGGATGCACCTCTCTGCAGAGATAATACATGATCCGAGACATGAATGATGAGAATGAGCTAGCCAGTGAAAATCTGGGAGAGTCCAGCTAGTGGGGACAAGAGCCAAGGCCCTGAACTTGACTATATTTAGGGACAGAAAGAAGGCCCCTAAAGCTGTAGCATTAGCAAGCAGTGGAGAGAATTGTAGATTAGGTCAGAGAAATAGGTAGGGGCCAGAGTAGGTAGGACCTTGTAGGCTCTAGAAAGGAGTTTAGATTTTATTCTATGTAGAATGGGAAGCCAATGGAGAGTTTTAAGTAGAACAAGGAAATCTAATTTTGGCTTTATAAAATTCACTGGATCCTGTTGGAGAAAAATGGAAGATGGGGTGACAAGAATGGGGACAGGGAAACCATCATATCATTGGATAGTGGTTTGGAGTAGGGTATTACCAGTGGACATGGAATGGGGCAGATAAATTTGGGATATATTTTGGAAATATTGCTGACAGAACTTGTTGGTGAAGTGAATGTAGAGGTAAGGGGAAAAAAGAATCAAAGATGATTTCACAGTATTTTTGGCCTGAGCTACTTGAATGGATGATCCTTGTACTAATCAAGGTAGGGAAGACTAGGAAATGGAACAGCTTTGAGTGTGGGGGATCAGGAGTTCCATTTTGAGCTCACGAAGTCTGAAATGGATTTAAACACCCAAATAGCGAAGACATAACCCTCTTGTCTGGAATAGCAGTTGTCAAAGTACTGTCTACAGACCCCTAGTGTTCTCTGAAACCCTGTAAGGAGGTCCATGAGGTCAAAACTATTTTCATAGTAATCCCAAGACATTGCTCGCTTTTTTCATCGTTCTATCATCTGGACTGCAGTGGTGGCATAACTGCTGGAGCCTCAGCACAAATTAAGACAGTGGCACAAATATCTTTGTATTCATTACTGCTGCACATTCAGAGTACAAAAAAAAAAAGAGAGAGAGAGAAAATGCCAGTTTCACTTAAGACTGTGTTTGATGAAACAGTAAGAATTCTCATATTATAGCTCAACTGTTGAGCGTACTTCTTTTATTAAGAGGTTTTATTATATTTTACTATTATTCAGTCTTCAGAGTTACTAAAGGGGTTTTCGTATTTTATTCAGCTTTCAAATTCTTTAACTTCAAAGAGTAGGAGAGTGACACAGTTACATATGCACAACATAAGCTACTTCTATAGTGGTTGTCTTCAGGGAAAGCACTTGTGAGACTGAGTTGGGAGCTGAACTGACCTCTTTTTTCATAGAACACCCATTTTGTTTGAAAGAACTGGCCTACTAGGTTATTCACACTTGTATTTGGCAGAAGATAGACAAGAAAACCACAATGCTGTTTTATTTAGTACCTAGGGGAAGGGGGAAGAAAGTGAGTTCATTTTTTTCCACTTTGAATATCACTTTCTTCTAATCGCTCTCTAAAGTAGTAGAATTGTTTCAGGTGGCAGGTACAAGTCACTCACCATTGTTTCAGTGTCCAGTGCATAAAGAACATTATTTAGTATTGTGGGGAGATTTAAAAAAGAGAGACAATAGCTTTCAGTGTCAAGTTTATAATCTAATAAGGAGACAGAATGCACTGTTAAAGCATACATGTTAACAGGAACTTATAAGTGCCCCACAGCAATTAAACAATATGTAAATTGTGTTAATGATATTGATTGTTTTCACTTTGATGGTTATCTGAATACATATTTTCCTTATCAGATATATCAAGTATAGTTGTAATTATTTCAGCTAATGCTAAGTTCCAACTGTAAAATCCAACTCGTGTTTCAAGTTTAAGTATTCTTAAGAGAGTCAAAACACATTTTCCTTTACTCAGTGGTCTTAAGGATTGGAGGTGGGAAATTGGCATTTGTGTAATTAAATTTCTCTCTTGGTCATAGGCATAAGAAACCAATCAATTACTCACAGTTTGAGAATTCTGACAGCGATGGTAAGTGGAGGTTCATATTTTTGCTTTAAAAATTTGGAAATTTATTTTCTCAGAATTTATATAACATAGAACTCTAACATTGAACATATTGTCCAGGCGTATATGAATTAGGGCTGTAAAAATGATGTTCTAAGCATTTGGGATGATTATGCTGATAATTACACTGACAAGAATTATGTAGGTAAGTGATAAATGAACAGGGCCAGGTGAGATGGCTTTTTAGATCTAGGCTATTCTAGGTTCATGTTTCTCATAGTGGGGTTTGTCTCCTCTTGTCCCTTTCCCTAAGAAGAAACACATTGTCTATTAAAACACAAATGTGTTACAGAATATAATGTGAAATCCCCATTAATGGTACAATAAATAAAATCTTATATGTGACATATTCTTTATCTATTCATCAGTCAGTGGACATTCAGGCTCTTTCCATAATTTGGCTATTGTAAATAATGCTGCTACCAAGAACCATAAGATACCTGGGAATAAACCTAACCAAAGAGGTAAAGGATCTGTACTCGAGGAACTACAAAACACTCATGAAAGAAATTGAAAAAGACACAAAAAGATGGAAGAGCACTCCATGCTCATGGTCAGAAGAATAAACATTGTGAAAATGTCCATACTGCCTAGAGCAGTCTGTACTTTCAATGCCATCCTGATCAAAATTCTACCGGCATTTTTCAAAGACTTGGAAAAACAATCCTAAAATTTGTATGGAACCAGAAGAGACCCTGAATTGCTAAGGAAATGTTGAAAAGTAAAACAGAACTGGGGACATCATGTTGCCTGATTTCAAGCTTTACTACAAAGCTGTGATTACCAAGACAGCATGGTACTGGCACAAAAACAGGCACATAGACCAGTGGGACAGAGTAGAGAGCCCAGATATGGACCTGCAATTCTGTGGTCAAATAATCTTTGACAAAGCAGGAAAAAATATCCAGTGGGAAAAAGACAGTCTCTTCAATGAATGAGGCTGGGAAAATTGGACAGCTATGTATAGAAGAATGAAACTCGACCATTCTTTTACAACCACAGACAGAGATAAACTTGAAATGGATAAAAGACCTCAACGTGAGGCAGGAATCTTACCAAAATCCTAGAGGAGAACATAGGCAGTAACCTCTTCGACATCGGCCACAGCAACTTCTTTCAAGACATGTCTCCAAAGGCAAAGGAAACAAAAGTGAAAATGAACTATTGGGACTTTAAAATTAAAAGCTTCAGCACAGCAAAGGAAACAATCAAAACAAAGAGGCAACCTATGGAATGGGAGAAGATATTCGCAAATGACACTGCAAAGGGCTGATATCCAAGATCTATAAAGAACTCCTCAAATTCAACACACACAAACCAGATAATCATGTCAAAAATTGGGCAGAAGAAAGACATGAACAGACACTTCTCCAAAGAAGACATACAAATGGCTAACAGACACATGAAAAAATGTTCATCATCATCAGCCATCAGGGAGATTCAAATCAAAACCACATTGAGATACCTTACACAGAATGGCCAAAACTAACAAGACAGTAAACAAGTGTTGGAGAGGATGTGGAGAAAGGGGGACCCTCTTACACTGTTGGTGGGAATGCAAGTTGGTACAACCACTTTGGAAAACAGTGTGGAGATTCCTTAAGAAATTAAAAATAGAGCTACCCTATGACCCTGGAGTTGCACTACTAGGTATTTACCCCAAAGGTATAGATGTGGTGAAAAGGAGGGCCATCTGTACCCCAATGTTCATAGCAGTATTTACCCCAAAGGTACAGATGTAGTGAAAAGAAGGGCCATCTGTATACCCCTGTGTTCATAGCAGCAATGGCCACAGTCATCAAACTGTGGAAAGAATCAAGATGTCCTTCAACAGACAAATGGATAAAGAAGATGTGGTCCCTATATACTATGGAGTATTATGCCTCCGTCCGAAAGGATGAATACTCAGCTTTTGCATGGACGGGACTGGAAGAGATTATGCTGAGTGAAATAAGCAGAGAGTCAATTATCATATGGTTTCACTTACTTGAGGATCATAAGGAATAATATGGGAGGATATTGGGAGATGGAGAGGAGAAGTGAGTTGGGGGAAATTGGAGGGGGAGACAAACCATGAGAGACTGTGGACTCTGAGAAACAAACTGAGGGTTTTGGAGGGAAGGAGGTGGGGGTTTGGGTGAGCCCAGTGGTGGGTATTAAGGAGGGCACGTATTGCATGGAACACTGGGTGTGGTTCATAAACAATGAATTATAGAACACTGAAAATTAAAATTAAATTTCAAAAAATAATGCTGCTATAAACATTGGGCTGCATGTATCTCTTTGAATTAGTATTTTTTTGTAGCCTTTGGGTAAATACCTACTAGTGCAATTGCTGGGTCATATATTTTTCAGCCATAAAGAAGAATGAAATCTTACTAATATGCAACGACATGGATAGAGTTAAGTTAAATAAGTGAGAGAAAGACAAATACTGTATGATCTCACTCATATGTGGAATTTAAGAAACAAAACAGATGAAAATGTCGGGGCAGTGGGGAAGAGAGTCAAACCAAGAAATACACTATTAATTATAGAGAACAAACCGATAATTACCAGAGTAGGGGTGGGTGGAAGATGGGGGAAATAGGTGATGGGGATTAAGGAGGGCACCACTTGTGATGAGTGCTGGGTGTTGGTTATAAGTGTTGAATCGCTAAATTCTAATAAATTAATATTACACTGGGGGCGCCTGGGTGGCTCAGTGGGTTAAATCCTCTGCCTTTGGCTCAGGTCATAATCCCAGGGTCCTGAGATCGAGCCCCGCATTGGGCTCTCTGCTCAGCGGGGAGCCTGCTTCCACCTCTCTCTCTGCCTACTTGTGATCTCTGTCTGTCAAATAAATAAAATCTTTAAAACATTTTTTTTTTTTTTTGTCAGAGAGAGTGAGCAGAGGCAGACAGAGTGGCAGGCAGAGGCAGAGGGAGAAGCAATCTTCCTGCTGAGCAAGGAGCCCAATGTGGGACTTGATCCTAGGATGCTAGGATCATGATCTGAGCCGAAGGCAGTTGCTTAATCAACTGAGCCACCCAGGCGTCACATAAATAAAATCTTTAAAAAAAAAATTAATATTACACTGTATGTTAACTAACAGGGTAAATAAAAACTTGGAATAAAAAAAAAAGACCTGGAAGAAAGTTTAGGAATAAGCTATACTCTATATGTGATTTTGACATATTTTTTTGTCTCTGCTATTAAGAGAATTTTGGTCAGAAAGTGTGAGAAACGTTCAGTTAGATTACATTATACTTCAAAGTAGGTTTTGCATTATTCAGACCACCAGAGCTTTCTGTGAGTCAAATGTTTTAGTAATCCTGAGTTTTGAAGGAATCTGTTTTTTTGCTTTGGGCTCGACTTGGAAGAAAATAGTAGAGACTCTAACTTGTAGCTTTTTATTACTGTCATCAATAGGTCAGTAGATTTTTATAAATTGCCAGTTGTGTTCTAGACATAGTGGAGGTGGGGGGCAAGCCACAAGTTATCATATTCCTACTTGGGGAAGCTTGAAAGAGACAACATGTATTAATACTAATGCTGCAATTAAGACTACATGTGTCAGAGGCTATGCACACGTGTGTCATGCATGAGTGTAAAAGCTATAGCAACAATTTTATGTTGAGTGTCACTGAAACTTTATCAGTTTTTGCTAGACTGGTAATTTAAAAATAAATGCCACTAAAGCAAAGTTGAAAAGCATGAGTGATAATAAAAGTAAATAATATGCCAACAATACTTTTTACATTGTGGCAATTAAACAAGTTTCTTAATGTTTAAAACTTGAATGCACACTGTAATGAATTTCAACTGCTCAGAAAATGTTTTTATTTCTTACTTATGAGAAGCAATTTCATAGACATTTATTTTTGATTCACACATAAATAGATGACTTTGTTTCTGCAACTGCACCTTTAAATAAGAAACCCAGAACAACACCAAAGGAGTTGAAACTAGAAACACGGAAACCCAAGCTGAAGAATCTCCAGAAAGAAGATGTCCCACTACAAGAGAAAACACCTAAAAAAAGGTGAGAGGTAAGACATAGAGTAAATATATATTAGATATGTTCATATAAGAGAGAGACAGATTCAAACTCTTGGTTTAAATTATTACTTGAGCAGGGCCTAGGTATTATTTTATTTAGTGGGTGTAGGAGAACAGGGATGTAACATTCATCCCCTTCTGACTTTCTGCCTTAGAAATTCACAAACATGTAAGGAAATGCTCATTTAAGTATTAAGACAATCATAATTACAACGTTTAGGAGTTACAGCTTACTTTGGTAGGACTCTGTACCTGTCTCTAAAGTCCTCAAGTCTTATAAAGGTACTTTGTTAAAAATTACATTTGTAAGGATAATTTTATAAAAATTAAACAATGTATTTTTCTGTAGATAGAAGATATTTTCTCTTTATATTGTTGAGAGTTGTCCAGCGCTGAGAAGTTCCTATAGTTTGTAGATGAATTCTGGACTTCCATTAGTTAGTACCGAAAGAGAAAAGAAAATGATGGAAGCAAGTACCGAGAGGCCCCAAACCTGTAGAATGGAGACGAGATGGGCTGAAGGGGAGTATTAACAAATGGAAGGTAGGGCATGATATGGTTCACTGCTGCAAGTGTGAGAAAAGTTGATTAACAAAGAGAAATTTACTCCACGTTCTTTTTCTTTTTTCTTTTTTAAAATTCATTTTTGTTTTTGAGCTGCTTATACTACATTTTTTTTAAAGATTTTATTTATTTATTTATCAGAGAGAGAGAAAGCGTGCACAGAGCAGGCAGAGACAGAGAGAAGCAGGCTCCCCGCTGAGCAAGGAGCCTGATGTGGGACTCGATCCCAGAACACTGGGATCATGACCTGAGCCGAAGGCAGCCACTTAACCAACTGGGCCACCCAGGCGTCCTCTTGTACTACATTTTAAATACAGTGAAAAAAATAACCTACAAATGGACAAGAATATTTTCCAGTCATATAATTGATGGGGGATTTGTATTCAGAATATATATAGAACTCTTACAACTCAATAGTAAAAAGACTAATAACCGAATTTACAAAATGGGCAAAGGATTTGAGTAGACATTTTTCCAAAGAAGTTCTACAAATGGCTAATAAGCACATAAAAGATGACTGACTTTCTTAGCCATTGGGGAAGAGCAAATCAAAACTGTGGTGAGACAGTACTCCGCACCCATAATCAAAAACACAGATGGAAACCACTGTTAAAGAGGGTGTGGAGAAATGGGAACTCTTACACATTGTTGCTGCGAATATAAAATTGTGCAGCCACATTGGAAAGCAGAGATAGCAGTTCCTCCAAATGTTAAATACAGAGTTATTTTATAACCCGGCCAAAGTATATACCCAGGAGGAATGAAAACATATACATACCCACACAAAAACTTGGACATGAAGAAGGTTCACGGCATTATTCATAATAGCCAGAAAATGGAAGCAATCCAAATGTCTACCAGCTGATGAATGGATAAATAAAATATGGTCTCTGCATACAATGGAATATCATTCAGCAATAAAAATAAGTCCTGATATATGCTACAACATGGATGAACCTTGAAAACATGCTGAGCAAAAGAAGCCAGCCATGAAAAGTCACATGTATGATTCCACTGATGTGAAATGTCTAGAGTAGGTGAGTCCGTAGAAAGAGAAGGTAGATTCGTGGTTGCCAGGTGCTAGGGAGGACTAAGCAGGGAGTGACTGCTAATGGATGTAGGGTTTCTTTTTGGGGTGATGAAAATGCTCTGCAATTAGATAGCAGTGATGGTTTCTCAACTCTGAATGTACTAAAAACTGCTGAATTGTACACTTTAAAAGGGTGAGTTTTATACTATGTGAATTATATCTAAATAAAACTTGTTTTTAAAAAAATAATAAATTCCTCAAGGTACATCTCAGTATTTCACCTTTTTTTTGTTTTAAAGATTTTATTTATTTATTTGACAGACAGAGATCACAAGTAGGCAGAGAGGCAGGCAGAGAGAGAGGGGGAAGCAGGCTCCCTGCTGAGCAGAGAGCCCGATGCAGGGCTCGATCCCTGGGCCCTGAGATCATGACCCGAGCTGAAGGCAGAGGCTTTAACCCACTGAGCCACCCAGGCGCCCCTCAGTATTTCATTTTTTATGTAACTTTTTTTTTTTTAATTTTTGAGTTCTTTTCTTACATAGCACTTTGAACCACCTTGAATAGGAGATATAATAATCTGCATATATAGGATAATTATTAGTATCTCTTATTTCCCTACCCTCCTCGTTAATTGCAGACTCCTTGAGGGTACTTTTAGTATTCTATCTAGTGCATGCCTCATACATGGTAAGTACTTGGTGACATAGTTGTTAAAACTGAGATTGGGAGGAACAGATATTAAAAACCAGTTTAAGGGACGCCTGGGTGGCTCAGTGGGTTAAGCTTCTGCCTTTGGCTCAGATCATGATCTCAGGGTCCTGGGATGGAGCCCCACATTGGGCTCTCTGCTCAGTGGGGAGCCTGCTTCCCCCTCTTTCTCTGCCTGCCTCTCTGTCTACTTGTGATCTCTCTATCAAATAAATAAATAAAATCTTTTTAAAAAACTCTTTAATATAAGAGCTATAATACTTGTCTAAAGGAGGTGTGAGTGAGGTAAAGGAAGATTTCTAAGTGGACTTTTGAGCCAAGTCTTTATTCTAGGTTGAGCAGGTACTTAGAGTGGGTAGTTAGGACTGACATTATGCAGAAAGGAAGCAGTACTTACAAGGGCACTTGCTGTTCCTCTTTTCAGTCTTTTGTGCTAGATGTAATATGACATTACTACATATTAGCAGTGTTGTCGATTATGATTATGATTACTGTTTAAAAACGTTTTTGTGAGATTGGCAGCTCTTACATAGTAATTCAGGAATATTGCAGATTTTGCTATTTGGTTGAGATTGATGTTTTTAAAAACTCATTTTTATTTGTGTGTCCACTTTAGGATGGCTTTAGATGACAAGCTCTACCAGCGAGACTTAGAAGTCGCACTAGCTTTATCAGTGAAGGAACTTCCAACAGTCACTACTGATGAAGAAGAGGCTCAAGATAAAAGTAACTTCATTTTCCATATATTTATCTTTATAACCTTAATGTTTCTGTCATCATTTCTCATTTCACAGAGGAAAGAATAAAATGTTAACGCCTGGGACAACAAATGGAGCAATTTGTAGAGGGCCCAGTTACATCCGGCTATTTATTCTGATGTGTAAATCTCTGTACACTCACACATCTTTGCTTAACACTCACTGTCAGCTTGCGGTCATGGACTATGAGCTTGGGTGTTCAAGTTACATTTTTGTTTACAGTGGACGTTTAACCTCTTGATCAAATGAATTGGTCTATACAGTCCTAACAATCTGCCTGTTTTCTCTCAAAATTCAGATCAGTTAAACATGACCTGATGGTGGTAATTTTTATTTTTTACAACGGTTAAAGATACTAGTTTGGTTAGCAAGCTCAGTGGACATAAAAGATGTGTGACTTGTGGATCTCTTTGGGTTTTTCTCCTTCAATTTTTCTGGCAACTGTGCAGCAGATGGCAATATTGATATTCTGGAGAGGCAGAAATCCTTATTCTGGAAAAGATAGTCAAACTGTTAAAATGCTTTTTGGATGAAGTTGTTTGGCTTAACTTATGCTGGAGGATATTTTTAGTTCATTAGCTTATTTAGGAGTATAGATGTTTAAATCAATATTGCCTCCAATTTGGAAGTTATTGCGAATCTGTTGATTAGGGAGCCATTTAGTAATCAGGAAATTGAAGAAATGTAAAAAGAGAATTATCTTATACCCAAAAATTGAGAAAATGAAATTCATCTCTCTTCTGTAAGAGAGGGTAGAATACATGGCAGGATTTCCTTGGAAGTACCACTTCTCATAGATGAATGCACTTTATAGCAATGGGTTTTAATAGTACCAATTTTCATGACTGAAAGTCCTCTTGAAATACTTTAGATCATTTTAAGGCTATTACATTGATTGAAGAGGTTCCGTTAGTAAGAGCATGTATCTGCCTATGCGGAAATGATGGCTAATATTTATTGACTATTTCCTATGTGCTAGGCACTACAGTAAAAAAATTCCTACATGTGATCGGTGTTTAATCACCCACAATAAATCCAATTATTCCACACACTGTTTTTTTTTATCTCCATGCTATAGATGACAACATTAAGTCTTAGAGAGGATAAGCAACTTTCCCGTGGTTGTACAGCAAATGTAAGTGATAGAGCCTGAATTTAAACAGAAGTCTAAGTCTTCCTTTCAGAGCCCAAACTCCTAACCATATGCTAACCTTTCCAAGGTAAATCACTGTGTTCTGAGTTTGGATCATTTCTCTGTATCTGGGGACTTTTACATCGGAGCACCAATTTTCCTCTTTCTGCTCCTTGGCTGGTTAAAGTGCATCTGTATCTTTTTCCTTCTTCCTTGTCTTTAGGCACTGAAAAATGTGGCAGCAGCAGAATCAGAACAGTGACTAAGTCTCCCCATATCTCCAATTGCAGTGTGGCCAGTGATTATTTAGGTAAGTTTTGATAAATAATATTTACTTTTTCTATCAACATTGCTATTTTTCTGGCTTTTATTTAAACACTGCCACTGTAGCTAGAACCAAGATCTTTAAATTTGTCAAGGTTCCCTTCTCCTCTTCTCCTTTGTTGCTTTGTGTTTTAGTAGTTTCCTTCCCTCTTACTACAGACCCATTTGCCTTTTCTTTCCTGGGGGAGGGCCATGACGACTCCCGGATTTTAGCCAGTAACTGTTGACCACGAAAGAAAGGGGCTCCAGTTTTTACCATTTCTTGGGGAAAAGCCTCCTCAGTTGAGTCTCGCACGTATCCTTAAACTGGACTCTCTCGTCAGGAGACTGATATACTGGGATTGACCCAGGTCAGACTCTGTGATCTCTCAGAAGCAGCGGAGGGACGGAGCAGGGCACGTAAAAACAATAGATGTGGTAGAAGTCTATCCTGCAGTTCTTTCAATATTATCTGTGACAAAACGTTTCCCGTTGGTTTTTACACCTCTCCTGAAGATTTGGATAAGATTACTGAGGAAGATGATTTGCACGGTGCTCAAGGGAAAAGAAAAGCAGCATCAAAAGCTGCGGTACAACAGAGGAAGATTCTTTTGGAAGGCAGTGATGGCGACAGTGCTAATGACTCTGAACCAGACTCTGCAACTGGTGAGTTACAGCCTACCTCAAAATTAAGCCTATGGAAATTCAGTCAAAAGTTCTTAGAGACCATTAATGTATGCGAGGCACTGTGCTAAATGTTTGATATGTGCAAATTTGAGAAACAAGCAGGACAGTCAAATTCAGCTCTGCCATTTAGGGAGAAAGCTTTACGTGGAAGTGACCTTTTAGTTGTGCCTTGAAAAATGAGTAGCATTTAGGCAAAATACCAGGGCCAAATAGCATTCCTGACTGACAGAAAGGCATAGATAAGCACACGTAAACAGTGGCATAGATAAGCACACATATAAGAAGTCAGTGAGCCTGCGGGAGAGACTGTTATAGAAGAGGCTAAAGGGGCAGGTGGGCACAGGATCATGGAGGGTCTCAGGCCCACTCTGAGACGTGTAGACTTTTTTCTGCAGGTAGTGGAAATTCATGACATTTTGGGGTTGAAGTGAGATGAAACCTGTATTTTATTGTGATAGGTCTCAGACTCATTCAGAAATTAGGGCAGATGAGAAGCATAGTAACCATGACAGGACATCATTATTCATTATTCACTAAAATGAATAAATCCATAAAGTTTTGCCAAATCAGGTGATATAGTTTGACAGATTTTAACATGCTCTTGACAAATGATTTTGTTCATCTGCATTCTGAAATCTTTGAGTATCTGTTCTGTGCATTATATTCTGGAAACTAGGAATATAGCAGTGAACAACAACAAAAACCAGAGCTCTCTTAAGGAGTTTAAATTCAAGTGAGGGAGCACAGACAATAATGAAATGTAGAATGTATCCAGTGTCATCATAGAGGAGCCCTGAAGAAGAGGAAGGTAGTATAGAGCCGTTTTACATGACCTGGGTCATACCGAAGCAGGCGGTCTCGGGGTCCTAGTTGGAGAAACACAGACATAAGTGGAACATTCGAAAGCAGGAGCCAGTGAAAAAAACACCCTGGAGAAACAGTATAGGAGAGCACGGGCTGAATGCTTCCCAACTTAAAGTTACTGAATACAAAAAAGCCCCAAATGATAAAAATAACCCCTGTCAGTTTTAGTGCTTTTTCAGGGTGATAATCATAGCACTTCTAGAATGTTGTTGTCGTTATCTGATGCACGCTTGTCAGAGCAATCCATAAACAGGTTTAAAGTTATGAATTGCAAGCTTACTTAGCATGCCAGTGAAATGAATTTGTCTTTAATAATGGTTCAGATTATTGAATTATTTACTAATGGTTCAAATGTTTGCTTTTTCTGTGGAAATGAAATCACTTGCTTTTTGGCCAGGTTTATATGGATTATGTTTCAGGCATGATAGAGATTCAAAAAGAGAAATAATTGTGTTATTTGCATTTGAATTTCAGATAATAGCTCAAATCCTTTTATAAAAATAAGCTTTTATTGAAATTGTAATTTGGATAGTGACTTTATAGTTGCTTGTATGCCTTTAAAAGTAGTTAAGATCTCTAAAGATAATACACAAATAACCAAAAAGCATATGAAAAGATGCCCAATGTCGGGCATTGTATTGTATTAGGGAAATACAAATCAAAATCACAGTGAGCTGTCATCTCACACCCATTGGAATGTCAAAAACCAGAAAATAACAAGTGTTGGTGAAGATGTGGAGAAATCAGAACCCTCGTGCACCGGTAGTGGGATTTTCGCTGTGAAAAACAGGATGGCAGTTCCTCAAGAAATTAAAAATATAAGTTATCATATGATCTAGCAATCCCACTTCTGGGTATGTATCCCAAAAGAATTGAAAGCAGGGTCTCGGACTTCTGCACACCCATATTTATAGCAACATTCTTCATGATAGCTAAGAGGTGGAAGCAACCCAAATATTCATCAGCGGATTAGATGAAAAGAGAAGGATCATTGTGACCCTCAGTAGAGAAAGAAAAATGAAATTTGGAGAGAGCATAAGACTTCTCTTAAGGACATCTGAAGATTCACAGAATCCATAACCCCACTGTTTGGGCCTGCCAGATTTGCCAATATGGTATGTTAATGACTTGAGATTCTGGGAGCTCTGTTTTCCCACCACCAAATTATTTAAACTACTTTCTTTGTTGCCTGATGATGATCAGTTGGACCCCATCTTTAGAAAAGCTTGATGGAGTTTAGCCAGCTCCTACCATTTATCATCTCAAGCCAAGAAAAGAATACACGCACTACTAATACTGTTGGATATATAGGAAGTTTTGTCCTCCTAGAGTCTGTATTTTGAAATTTTGGAGAAACTCCACTACTTGTCCTCTCCACCTAGATCCTTTCGGAACTCCAGATAATTATTTGATTTTACAAAGTACTATTTCTAGCAGCCTCCATGTGGTCTGCTGGCATTATACAGCTACTTCTATGTAACCCAGTAATCATTATGAGAATATGTAGGTTGATTACTCTTATACCTGTTTTTAAGTTTTTATTTGTGTGTAAAGACAGAATAAGGAAGTCGCAATTTGAAGATCATAAAGATGTTAATTTAGGCAAAGACCATCAATGGAGGGCTGATGAGGACCTTCACAATGAGAGTTTGGGCAGCTGAGCCAACTAAGAGTAGGACAGATGTTATGTGCTTTGTGAACTGATACAATATGGAGTACAGAGCATCACTCATGAAGTGATCACTTAGGAAAAAAAAATAAGGTGAGCATCATTCTAATTGAGCCTTGAGAAAATTCCTACTCACAGAGTAAGCTACGTGATATCATGAGGAAGAAAACAGACAAATCCAGAATGCTGGAAGTTCTGTAGGACATCTGACCTGGTTACTTCAACATCTCAGAGGCATTGGGGTGAAAAGGGAAGGGATACTGCTCTTTTTAAAAGTGATTAATATTGACTGGGTAGAAGATGATACCAAGAAACTATTGTTGATACTGTAAGATATGATAATGACATTGTTGTGTTAAAAAAAAGTGCCCATATATATATATATATATATATATATATATATATATTTATATATATATTTATTTATTTATTTTCAGCATAACAGTATTCATTATTTTTGCACCACACCCAGTGCTCTATGCAATCTGTGCCCTCTCTAATACCCACCACCTGGTTCCCCCAACCCCCCACCCCCCGCCACTTCAAACCCCTCAGATTGTTTTTCAGAGTCCATAGTCTCTCATGGTTCACCTTCCCTTCCAATTTCCTCTAACTCCCCATGTCCTCCATGCTATTTGTTATGCTCCACAAATAAGTGAAACCATATGATAATTGACTCTCTCTGCTTGACTTATTTCACTCAGCATAATCTTTTCCAGTCCCGTCTGTGTTGCTACAAAAGTTGGGTATTCGTCCTTTCTTTCTGATGGAGGCATAATACTCCATAACGTATATGGACCACATCTTCCTTATCCATTCGTCCGTTGAAGGGCATCTTGGTTCTTTCCACAGTTTGGTGACCGTGGCCATTGCTGCTATAAACATTGGGGTACAGATGGCCCTTCTTTTCACTACATCTGTATCTTTGGGGTAAATACCCAGTAGTGCGATTGCAGGGTCATGGGGAAGCTCTATTTTTAATTTCTTGAGGAATTTCCACACTGTTTTCCAAAGAGGCTGCACCAACTTGCATTCCCACCAACAGTGTAAGAGGGTTCCCCTTTCTCCACATCCCCTCCAATACAAAAAAAGCCCATTTTTCAGAGACATACTCAGAAGTATCTAGAAGTGTAATGACCTGATGTCTCGGATTTATTTTAACATACTCCGAGCAGGGAGGTGAAGAGAAGACAAGAGAGAGATGAAACAAATGTAGGAAAGTAAATTGATGAATATTGAGTCTGAGCGGTAGTTTATTATTGTCTATTGTTATATGCTTGGGAATGTTTATGTAAATTATTTTTTATATAAAATATTATTTCCTACAGATAGGTAAGTATTATATACGGTGAGCATAACAGTGGTTATCTCTGAGTGGCAAGGTTAGGAGTAGATTTTCTTTCGCCTTGATATTTCTTTTTTTTTTTTTTTTTTTTTAAGATTTATTTATTTATTTGACAGGGAGAGACTTAGCTAGAGACAGAACTCAAGCAGGGGGAGTGGGAGAGGGAGAAGCAGACCAGTGAGCGGGGAGCCCAAGGCGGAGCTCCATCCCAGGACCCTAGGATCATGACCTAAGCTGAAGACAGACACTTAACGACTGAGCCACCCAGGCACCCCTTGCCTTGATATTTCTTTGGTGTGCTCTATATTTCCTGCAATAAGTATGTACTGTTTTATAATATAGAAAATGTAAGGAAGTTTTTATAAATACAGTACTACTACTTACTTATACTTAATATTCAGAATTTATTATTTATAAGACATGATGTTCTGACTCCCCTCCCCTGGCCTTCCCCAGAACAGAAGAATCATTGCTTAACTATCAGATATTCTTTTTTCTTTTTAATTTAATTTTATTTAAATTCAATTAACATATCCCGTATTATTAGTTTCAGTGCTCATTACATCATGTACCCTCTTTAATGTCTATCACCCAGATACCCCATCCTTTCAATCCCCTTCCCCTCCAACAAACCTCAGTTTTGTCTTAGAGTTAAGAGTCTCTCATGGTTTTCTCCCTCTCTGATTTTGTCTTATTTTATTTTTTCCCTCCCTTCCCCTAATGATCCTCTGTTTTGTTTCATAAGTTCCACATAGGAGTAAGATATGATAATTGTCTTTCTCTCGTGGACTTATTTGGCTTAGCAAATACCCTTTAGTTCCATCCATGTCATTGCAAATGGCAAGATTTCATTTTTTGATGACTGAGTAATTCCTCTGTCGATGGACTTCTGGGCTCTTTCTGTAGTTTTGCTGTTGTGGACATTGCTGCCATAAACATTGAGATGCAGGTGCCCCTTCAGATCACTGTTGGTATCCTTTGAATAAACACCTAATAGTGCAATGCTGGGTCATGGGGTAGCTCTGTTTTTAGCTTCTAGAAGAACCAAAGTGGCTCACCAGCTTGCATTCCCACCAGCAGTGTAAGAGGGTTCCCCTTTCTCTGCGCCCTTGCTAACACTTATTGTTTCCTGACTTGTTAATTTTAGCCATTCTGACTGGCATGAGGTGGTATCTCATTGTGGTTTTGATTTGTATTTCCTTGATGATGAGTGAAACACATTTTTTCATGTGTTTATTAACCATTTGTATGTCTTCTTTGGAGAAATGTCTGTTCATGTCTTCTGCCCATTTCTTGACTGGATTATTTGTTTTTTGAGTGTCGAGTTTAATAACGTTCTTTATAGATCTTGGATACTAGCCTTTTATCTGAAAAGATATTTGCAAATATCTTCTCCCATTCTGTAGGTTGTCTTTTGGTTTTATCGACTGTTTCCTTTGTTGTGTAGAAGCATTTTATCTTGATGAAGCCCCAAGAGTTCAATTTTGTTTTTGTTCCTATTGCCTTCGGAGATATGTCTAGCAAGAAGTTACTGCAGCCAAGGTCACAGAGGTTGCTGCCTGTCTTTTCTTCTAGGATTTTGATGGATTCCTGTCTCACATTTAGATCTTTCATCCATTTTGAGTTTATTTTTGTATGTGATGTAAGAAAATGGTCCAGTTTCATTCCTCTGCATGTAGTTGTCCAATGTTCCCACCACTATTTGTTGAAGAGACTGTCTTTTTTTCATTGGATATTCTTTCCTGCTTTGTTGAAGATTAGTTGACCATAGAATTGAGGGTCCATTTCTGGGCTCTCTATTCTGTTCCGTTGATCTATGTGTCTGTTTTTGTGCCAGTACTATACTGTTTTGATGATGACAGCTTTGTAATAGAGCTTTATTAGCTCTTTATTAGCTCTAAGTCTGGAATTGTGATGCCTCCAACTTTGGTTTTCTTTTTCAACATTCCTTTGGCTCTTCGAGGTCTTTACTGGTTCCATACAAATTTTAGGATTATTTGTTCCAGCTCTGTGAAAAATGTTGATTTCTAGAGCAGCTGTAGCTGGCTAACCTATCACCTGACTGGCTTGTATCATCCCATATAATACAGAGAAGAGCTTGTGGGAAATGAGAGGTGTGTCCCAAATGAAATCATACATAGGATTATCAGTTAAGATGTTGTGGTATGTTTAGTCTCTTCTCAATTCCCAATGGGTTTTTATTCTAGAATGTTGATTTAAAATGTGATTTTAAAAAGTGTACTGTTATTATTACCATCAAGGTCCTTGTTTTGAAGGAGTTGCTAATATTATTCCCTACCATTCTTCTTAATTACTAAGTTAAATTGGAAAAATTGAAAGTAAAGATTACTGATGGAAAATTATAATGATAATAGTAGAACAAACAGTTCTGTTTTCCTTGTTGTTTGCCAAATGTTATTCTAAACGCTCTACCTGTATTAACTCATTTAATCTGCACAACAACCCTCTGATGTAGGCTTTATGATGGTCCTCATTTATACATAGGAAACCTAAGCACAGTGAAGTGAGCAGACTATCTGAGGCCACACATGTACACACGTGTAAGCAGAGGGATTCCAACCCAGGCAACCATGCTCTCAGTCCTGCTGTGGCACAGCAGAGTGCGAGCTGCCCAAGAATTATAGTGCAAAGGCAGTAAAGTCAAGGCAATAGAAACCTCACTTTGCTTTCAAATTGAAGTGAATTGACACAATGTTACATTAGTTTCAGGTAGCATGGAAGCCTCACTTTTTAGAACAAAGATCAGTATGTAATTCTCTGTTTTAGGTGAAGAGTCTGAGGGCGACTCTGATTTTAGTGAGAGTGAAGACGATGACGAAGACTTCACCATGGGAAAAAATAAAGCGAAAGAAATTAAAAAGAAAGAAGTGAAGGTAAAATCCCCAGTTGAGAAAAAAGAGAAGAAGCCTAAATCCAGATGTGATACTTTGGGTAAGCTTAGTGCAAAATATTTAATTTTATAAAGGAAATATATTTGGTTTATTTAATGTGTTTTTCTTCTCTCTGCCTTTTTTCTTAACTTTTTGCCAGTGTTCACTTCTAGCTAAGGTACATAGGAGGAGGAGGGGCGGGGAAGAGAGAAAAGCAGATGAGAATTCTGAGCCCCACTACCTATGGAGCTCTTAACTAGAATTCCCCTCCCTGTGGCACTGACGACCACCCTAGACAGCTAGGGTTACCTGCATTTTACGGTGAGAAAACTGATGCTCACGTTCAATAACTTGTTGAAATTCTTACAAATAATTATTTGAGGAGCTGGAATTTGCACCCAGTTTTATCCATTTAGAGCCCAAGCTCTAGCCACTGGACCATATTTTTTCCAGACAATGAACAGGGAAGTTTGCATGATTTTCATTTCTTGCTTTCTTTGATTTGAGAACCCTTTGATTTGATTTGAGAACCCTTTTGCCACATGTTAAGGGCTTCTTTGGTTTTTCAAAGCAAATTCCGTTAGAAACCAGTTTTATAATAAAACTCGGAATTTATGACAACTTGAGCATGGAATACCTGTTTCTTATGTAAAAGAAGACAGGATATTCTTGAATTCATAATATATGATAGATTATTGTAAAATATAATGTATATTAACCTGATTTTTCTTTCCTTATTGATATATATTTTTATGTCTTAGTTCTTTGAAACTAAATTTCCATTATTTGGACTCCCCCTATTAGTCGTGGGAGCTGCTTTCACTAAAATAGCATGGTGCTGAGTACTTACTAAGAAATGACAACTAAATACTGATTGAGGCATATTCCTCCCTCCACTCTATTTTGAATTAGTGAGGTTCTAATTAATGTCTTTTTATTATTTTTTTAAATTTTATTTATTTGAGAGAGCACGAGCTGGGGGCCAGAGGGAGAGTGAGAATGAGCAGGGAGTCCAGTGGGGGGGCTCGATCCCAAGACCCTGAGATCATAACCTGAGCCAAAGGCAGATGCTTAACCAACTGAGCCACCCAGGCACCCCAATTAGTGTCTTTTTAAATTGACAAAGTCATCTGGTTTTGAGAAATTAGATTTTAGGCACAGAGGGTTTTAGAGAGAAAGCAGTGTATTAGTTTCTAAGTACTGCCATAACAAATTACCACAAACATAGTGGCTTAAAACCACAAATTAATTATTTTATAATTTTATAATTTTGTAAAATTATTGTATAATTTTGTAGGCCACAAGTTCAGAGTGGTTCTCACTGCACTAAAATCACGCTATAGGCAGGACTGTATTCCTTTGTGGAGGCCCTGAGGGAAATTTTCCTTTTCCTGCCTTTTGTTGCATCTAGAGGCTACCTGCATTCTTGAGTGATGGTCCACTTTCACTTCAAACCAGCAAAGGCAGGGACTTTCTCACATCACATCACTGATTCTCTCCATCTTTCTCCTGCTTTTGACTTTGACTTACAAGGACATTGTGAGTACTTTGGGCCATCCAGATAATTCAAGACAAACTCCCCATCTCAAGATCCTTAACTCAGTGCATCTGCTAAGCCCGTTTCTGTGCCCTGGCATTTGCAATATGGGCATGTTTGGAGCCATTCTTGTGCCGGCCACAGACAGATATGAAAAAGTCATTAACAACATGAACATATTTTATATTTTCTTTGGATGTTTGTTTATGCTTCCTCACTAAGACACACGAAAAGCTCAGAATAAAATGTCAGTTTCCACATTGGAATTTGCCATTTCAAGTCTTCTGTATACCTTGAAGCATGTTGCTTCACAAGGAAGTTTCATAAGTAATATTAGAAGTAAAACTTACCTGCTAAATTATGGGATTAGGAATCAGCAAAGAAGGATTATATTTCTAGCCCCACTAATAAGGTATTGAGTAACTTTTGAGAGTCTTTATTCAGGCACATGCTACAGTTTTTCCCTTGATAGAGAAAATCTTGAGAGCTGTGCTATCCAATATGATAGCCACTGGCCAAATGCAGCTATATTAGATTTAATTAAAGTTAAATAAACTTTGAAAGTCACTTCCGTGGATTTGCTAACTACATTTATTTCAGGTGCTTAATAACAACATGTGGCTAGTGGTTATCACATGGACAGCACAGAATTTCCATCGTAGCAGAAAAACTGTTGGACAGTGCTCATCTAGGGACTAGATGTTAACAGTAAGAAGAGTATATAATGAAAATTTACGTATTCATATGCATTTAGATATCCCTTAAATCATGTCATAGTAAGCATTATCTAAAAGTGAGTTTGTATTTCACCTCTCCTCCTGCCTTCATTTCCAGCACATCCCTCCCAAAAAAGCCCCAAACCTAGTCCCATTCTTGTGCTTATTCTCTGGGTAAATGACACCATCAGGCAATGCGCCCATGACAGGAACTTGCAAGTCATGATTATTTCTTTGTCTCCATCACCGCCTGCCCCCATCTAATTCTTAGAAGATCTCCAATCTGTTGTTCTTTCCTCCATTCACCCCTGGTTCAGGCTCTTATCACTTCTACCCTAGAGTACCTTAAGAGCCTTCTAAGTGGTCTGCTTGTCTTACCCTACCATCAGAGAGATGTATTCAGAACACAGGTTTTCCTGAGAAAAATAAGTACCTGATTGTAACTAACCAGACTCCTTCCCTGGTGTGCAAAACTCTGCATCAGTGATGTGCACCCTGTACGTCTCTCACCTTCCTATCCTTGACCTTCCCGCTCTATCTAGCCATCCTGAACCGGCAGCTCTCCTAGAACCGGCTGCATTCTCCAGCTTTGCATGCTCTTCTCCTTCTGCCTAGAAAACTTTCCTCTCTCTTTACTTTGCAGCCTTGATCTGGCTCAAACTGTCCTCAGACAACCTCCCTGTGACCTGTGAAACCTATGCACATACATAGATTGTAGGTTCCCTCCTACTGTGCATACCTCTAGAGTCGTCCTCTGTCTCATTACATTGCGCGATACACATCTCATTGCTTTTTTTCCCCTTCTTACTGGAGTCTAGTGACTGAACTCTATTAGAGTCTTAAGTTCCTTGGGAACAAGATCCCTGAGCTATACTCTTTGTAACCCTAGAGCCTAATATATCATCTCATTTACACATACTGAGGAGACCCTGTTATGTCCTGGCTGCAGGTATAGACTTGGGAGGTGGACCTTATTCCTGATCCTGGCTCAGGTACTTAATCAACTACCAGGCTACAGGCGGATTGCTTAGGCTCTCTCCCTTATCTGATAGTGGGGATAGGAATATCTGTATCAGAATTGCTCAGAGAGTTAAAAGTAATGTATGTGGTGTGGGTACCATACTTCCTTGCCCACAAATGCTCATAAGAGATGACTATTCTCAGGCTTTCAGTGAATGTAAGCGTTTTCCAAATTTATGATATTGCCTTTTTAATTTTTATAAGTTTATGTAACTTAATTTTTATATCTACATGCTAGATTTAATCTTCCTCTGTGAAAAACTTTTTCTATGTTTATATTTTTTAAATTTTATTTTATTTAAATTCAGTTAATTAACACAGAGTCTATTATTGGTTTTGAAGGTAGAGTTCAGTGATTACTCGGTTGTGTATAACACCCAGTGCTCATTACTTTCTCTCTCTCGTTCCATATATATGTGTGTATATATATGTATATACTTTATTTATTTATTTATTTGTTTGTTTGTTTATTTTATTATTTATTTTTTTTAAGAAGTGACTTCAAGAGACTCTGCTCCAGCCGCTGTGAAATCAGAATCTCAGCCTTCACCAAAAAAGGTTTCTCTTTCTTCAGAGGCCACTAGGAAACCATTACAAATACGCAGTCCTTCAACTGAAGGCAGAAAACCTAAGTGGGTCCCACCAGGTATGGCATATTTCTTGATCAAGGGCAGGGAAAATTGTCACTGGCCAATTTTTTCCCCTAGTTTTAAGTGTCATACCATATCATTACATACTTTTCAAAATCAAGGTTTTTAATTGCTGCATTTAATCATCATATGTCATTCCCTTATACTGAGCATCCAGATTGTTTATTATTTTCTCAATATCATAAATAAGTTTGTAATAAGCACAAACATCCTTATTTTTAGAAATCTATAGGCACATCCTTGATTATTTTCTTAGGACAAATTTTTAGTGGTGGATTTACAGTGTCAAAGGGTGTTAACATTTAACATTCCTCATATTTATTTTTGGTAACAAATCTTTTTTACTCAAGACCCACTGGTCACACTCTGACTGAAGCCTCAGGACCTGTACATGGTCTTCCAGCATTTAACAAATGCCCTTGCAGACTTGACTTCTCTTTGTTTTTGTTTTTGTTTTTGTTTTTTTGCTCTATAGCCAAGTCTCACTGATTCTTCAAGAATTCTTTGAGGGGCGCCTGGGTGGCTCAGTGGGTTAAGCCGCTTCCTTCGGCTCAGGTCATGATCTCGGGGTCCTGGGATCGAGTCCCGCATCGGGCTCTCTGCTCGGAAGGGAGCCTGCTTCCTCCTCTCTCTCTCTGTCTGCCTCTCTGCCTACTTGTGATCTCTGTCAAATAAATAAATAAAATTTAAAAAAAAAAAAAAAAAGAATTCTTTGACCTTCACTTACCTTGAAATTACCAAAAACCTAGTCTAGGCCCTGTCCAATTTATGCCCAAACTACCTGTGGCTTCCTAAGTAGTCCTATATCCACTTTCTCTCACCCAACCATATGCACCCTCAAGTCCAAGGAAACTGATACCGTTTTTCTTCCTTAAACACAGTGTGTGTCATCTTCTGTCAGAGCGTGTCTGTCCACTTTCCTCCCTGTCTTATGTCTATCCTCATTTTTCCCCTCTCCTTCCTAAGTCAGTCCAAATCTACTCATATCTTTTCACTTATATTTCTTGATTGGTCCACAGTGGTCACCCCCTGATGACTAGGTATTAATAGACAGATTTCAGTCTGAGTCAGTATTTTTGTATTGCTGCCTCATGTATATAGCAGTGTTATTAACAATAGCCAAATTACAGAAAGAGCCCAGATACCCATCACCTGATGAATGGACAAAGAAGATGTAATATATATATATAATGGAATATTACTCAACCATCCAAAAGAATGAAATCTTGCCGTTTAGATGGAGAACTAGAGGGTATTATGCTAGGCAAAATAAATCAAAGACAAATACCATATGATCTCACTCATATGTGGAATTTAAGAAACAAAAGATTAGAACATAGGGAAAGAGGGGAAAAAAGAGAGGAAGGCAAACCATTAGAGACTCTTTTTAAATTTATTATTTTATTTATTTTTTCTTTTCTTTTTTTTTATTGTGTTATGTTAGTCACCATACAGTACATCATTAGCTTTTTTTTTTTAATAAAGATTTTATTTATTTATTTGACAGACAGAGATCACAAGTAGATAGAGAAGCAGGCAGAGAGGAAGGGAAGCAGGCTCCCTGCTGAGCAGAGAGCCTGATGTGGGGCTCGATCCCAGGACCCTGGGATCATGACCTGAGCCGAAGGCAGAGGCTTTAGCCACTGAGCCACCCAGGCGCCCCCATCATTAGCTTTTGATATAGTGTCCCATGATTCATTGTTTGCGCCCGAATAACACCCAGCGCTCCATGCAATCTGTGCCTTCCTTAGTACCCATCACTGGGCTCACCCATCCTCCCACCCCACCCCCCTTTAAAACCATCAGTTTGTTTCCCAGAGTCCATAGTCTCTCCTGGTTCTTCTCCCCCTCTGATTTCTCCCATAAGAGACTCTAAACTATAGAGAAAAAAACTGCAGGTTGCTGGAGGGGAGATGGGTGGGGGGGGAGGGATAATGGGTGATAGGCACTAAGGAGGGCATTTGTTGCGAGGAGCACCGGGTGTTATATGTAAGTGATGAATCCCTCGATTCTACTCCTGAGACTAGTATTACATTATATGTTACTAGAATTTAAATAAAAACTTGAAATATTAAATAAAAAGCATTATTAAAAAAAAAGAGTCTTGAGACTGCATGATTACTTAATGTCTCTTAATTACTACCTTTCATCTTGTGAAATATAAGGCACATATTGATTCAACAGTTGCACACACTACTCAGTGCTCACCGTGATAAGCATAGTCCCCATGCTATGTTGTTACACTGTTACTGACTATATTCCCTATGCTGGACTTTTCATCTCCATGACTTATTTATTTCATAACTGCAAGTCTGTATCTCTGAACCCTTCATCCCCCTTATCTATTTCACCCATCCACTCCCGCCTCCAGTCAGAGGACAAATACTGTATGATGTCACTTAAATGAACTAGTATAAATAAATAAAAAGAATATTTGTCATGTTTACAATAATTTAATATTTGAAAAAATAGATTCAAGAAGTATTTGTAAGAATTGCAGTATTTTCAGAAATGCATTGGATTTTTCTGCTACTTTAGAAATTATAACTTCACTCATTTCTCATGACCAGTATTAGTTGTTCCCAACTTACCTGTTTCAGCTTTTGTGCTTAAAGTTTTGGTGTCATTATCTTGCTTTTTGAGCATGATTGAAAATTTAGGCAGTACTGTATTATTTCTTCCCTTTAATACTGTTGATTCTTTTGATCTTGTTTATAACTTGATAGAACTTGTATACCACAGTAATCCGTACCTGCTTTTTTTTTAATTTTTTGCATCTTCTGTTTTATAAGTTGATCATTGTTAAGAGATTACAAACATACTGAGCATCAGGTGATATGTTTTCTTTTAGCGACATCTGGAAGCAGCAACAGCAACAGGAGCCCACTGGCAGGGGTGTCTGTTAAGTCTCCAAATCAGAGTCTCCGCCTTGGCTTGTCCAGATTAGCACGAGTTAAACCTTTGCATCCAAACGCAGCTCATAGCTGAGTGTGGCAGGAAACAAATGTTTGATTAAGAGAATCAGGGTTTTACAATGTGTTTCTATTTAAGGAGGGTGTGTCATAATATAAAGGAATCTTTTCATGTCATGTGAATTGCCTCTGCCTATTTTGTGAAGATGTTCTTCTGAAGCTGTTCAAGACTTCAAGAAGAAAATTGTTTATAAGAATTATCTTGTGGTGTTATTTCCTCCTGAAGAATGTATTCTCTTTTTCCGGTGTTTATAATAAGGCATTGTCATTAAGTGATTGTCCCTTCGACAAAGAGGAAGTCCATGTTGCATACTGCTCTTTTCTACTAAAATGATGTTGCTTTCTAGCTTTGTCTAATTTATGGCACCTTAAGCTTCACTGTTGAGAATTTATCTGGCGAAAGGAAACATTCCCATTTTTCCCAGGAGACATTTCTGAAATCTTGAGTTACATGATCAGTTTTACTGCAAAGATGTTTCATATTTTAGCCAATATTTTTATAGTAAGAATTCAGAATTATTTTACACGTTAAAATGGTTGCTGTAATGTGGCATATGTCTCCTACTCAGAAGTAGATGTTTATTGTATAGCTACTAGAATTTCATGAGATTTTATGAAGCTCTCATTGTCAAAACCTGTAATAAAAGTGGAAGAGTCTCGGTGTGCTCTTTTCCTTGATACCGTTACATCTGTCTATCTCTGATTGTCTACATTTCATGATTAAATGAATGTTTTGCGCAAAAAAAAAAAAAGTTAAGTCTTTTTGTTGTAACTATAAGGTGGGGGGAGCTGTTTCTTAGAATCACCACTTCATGTTAAGCCAGTCTTTAGAGGGTGGCCAAGTAATTAGTCATCCCTATTATGATACATCTATATGATAGATGATATAGCTCTTCAGGAAGCTTAGATGTGAATTTGTTATAAATAAAAATAGTTATAGATATTTTACATTTTATGGTGAGAATTTCAACCAGCTCCTGATCACTGTTTAATAAGGACTCTTCAAATCATGTTGACGATTAGGGGCACCTGGATGGCTCAGATGGTTAAGCGTCTGAATATCAGTTTCAGTTCAGTCATGATCTCGGGGTCATGGGATTGAGCTCTGCCCTGAGCATGGAATCTCTTGAGATTCTTTCCCTCTCCCTCCACCTCTGCTCCTCCCCTACTCTTCAAGTTCTCTCTTTCTTTCTCTTGCTCTCTCTCAAATGCATAAATAAATAAAACCTTTAAAATCATGCTAACCATTAAAACATATAATATTATTAGTTGTTTTTTCCTTGGTTTATAAAAAATCTGTTAATGTGAAAATAAGGAATTTAGGATTATAATTAAAGTGAGCATTTGCAGGGGCACGTGCGTGCCTCAGTCAACATCTGCCTTTGGCTCAGGTCATGATCTCAGGGTCCTGGGATCGAGCTCTTTGTTGGAAATCCATGCACAGCAGAGAGTCTGCTTCTCCCTCTCCCTCTGCCCCTCCCCCCTGCTCATGCTCTGTTTTTCTCTCAAATAAATAAAAAATCTTAAATAAAGCGAGCATTTGCTTATTACTTGTATGTTTTTTTTTCTTGTGTTTATTTTTATATTGTCATATACCACCTCTCCTACCCCACTGCATCCCCTTCTTAAAACATGTATTTAGTTATAAGGTATTAAGGTGCTCTATATAGTACAGTTTAACAGTAAATATTTGTTAAGAGCCTACCCTGTATTCGGTACTGATATAACTGATTAATCATCGGGCACCAGCCTGATGAACCTGTTTCCTCTGTGTTATTCCAAGTAAGTTTGGGGGCACCTGTGTGGCTCAGTCGGTTAAGCATCCAACTCTTGTTTTTATTTTATTTTATTTTATTTTATTTTATTTGTTTGTTAGCACAGGCAGGCAGAGTGGCAGGCAGAGGAAGAAGCAGACTCCCCGTGGAGCAAGAAGCCCAATTCGGGACTCGATCCCAGGACACTGGAATCATGACCTGGGCTGAAGGCAGCGGGTTAACCCACTGAGCCACCCAGGCATCCCTCCAACTCTTGTTTTTGGCTCAGGTCATGAGCTTGCATTGGGCTTGCACTCAACGGAGAGTCCACTAAAGATTTTCTCCCTTTCCTTCTGCCCCTCCCTGACTTGTACTTGCTTTCTCTCTAAAATAAAGTCTTTTTAAAAAAGCAAAATCTTTTTAAAGAAGTAATAGCCTGCACTGAAAATTACCTTAAATAATATTAAAACTGGCCTTTCAGAAAGCACTAATGACCTTTCTGTTGTCAAATCCAGTGTACATTTTTCTCACCTAATTTTATAGACCCTCCCTATTAATACATTTTCTTTCCTGGGCTCACCTGACACTATTCTCTTGTAGTTTTCTCACCTGCTCTTAATTATTTTGCAGCCTTATAAACTTGTGTCACCGACATCTACTCTTTCCACCATTGAGCCCTATTCTGTGTGATTCCATTCCATTCTTTTCCCCTGCCCGTCCCACCCGCCACCCTTTAAGCTTAGGTGACTTCAAACTCCAGTGGTCACATATATGACAATCACTGCCAAGTCGGGATTTATTTTTAGCCCTGATCTTGCTCTACAAAAGAGCCTGGTCCGTTGATAATCTGATGCAGTAAGTCATCAGTAAATCAGTAACATCCTTCCTACCCTCCGTGTTTCCCCCACTAGATTTTCTGTAAGTAAAGGGCACTGCCATCGACTGGAGGGCAGGGGGCACTTCCGCCCTTCACATCCAGTCCCTGATCTCTTTCCCATTTTGTAGATTGCTCAGAACTGTTCTTCCACCTGCTGTCCCTTACTCTGAAACTATTACTCACTACTAGCGGGCATCTTTGCCTTGATATTTAACCTACTCTGGCCTACCCTCCATTACCATATTGCCAGAAAGTTTTCTGAAATCTGAGCATGAACACCCCTCACCTTAAAATCCGGTACATACACCCTAGCCTGTTTAGTTCACGAGCTATTTCAAATCTGGCTATCCCCTGTCTGCTTCTTCAACCTGCGCGCACGCTGCCCATAGGCACTTTTGACTCCTGCCACACCAAACACGGCCAGCATCCGCGATACCACGTGGTCCCCTAGCTCCCGGCATTTACACTGACTCTTATTTGCCTGCTTTACATGGCTAATTCCTATTTGGCCTCGAAGACGCAAATTCAACTCCGATCTTTCTAAAAGCTTTCTCTGAATGTCCGTTTCCTCCAAACACCAGACGCTATTCCTCCAGGTCACGCTACTGTCACCCGGCTAGAACTTTTGTTTTCATGCATTTAAAACCCGATTCAGAGTCAATGCTCAAACAGTGCTCATCTGATCACTATTTTATATCCGGAACTTTTGCTATGAGCTACCAGGAACCACAAACGTTTTGGAAGAGGGAGAAAAGTAGGGATAATTTCATGAGCCTGGGCAGTTCGGGGAACTCCAATCTGCCTATCCTTGGGATGTCCTTCAGCTCTACCTGGGGCGAGAGAACGGGAGTAGGGCGGGAAGAGAGGTGCTCTTTATGCCGCTGTGAACGGTGGTTTGGGACGGGACTAAAGTCCAAGCCCTCTCTCGGCCGAAGTCACAAAAAGGGCTGCCAGAGTTTCTATGGCGACGGGAGGAGGGCGTGGTCCCCCACCGGCGCGGGCAGGGAGCCCCAGCGAGCGCCCCGAAGCGGCCTCCGGGCAGTCTGCGCCAGCCCAATGCAGCTCTTCCCACCTCCTGCCGGCGCCCGAACCAAGTAAGGCAGTGCGGGGCGCTAGCGGGGCAGAAGGTACCGCGGTGAGCCAGAAGCCTCTGGGGCAACGCGGGAAGAAGGAGGGGGAAGAGGGGAGAAGGGAGGTACAGATAATGCAAAATAGTAGGGGGGGTGTGGTTGGAGGAGAGAGAGGGGCGGGGTGTGGGCGCGGACGGGAGGAAAAGTGCTCTGAACCGCTGCATCCTCACGACTTCAGCTGAGTGCGGGGTGGGGAGCAATGGGATTTTAGGGAACTCATAAAGATCTGAAATTGCTTTCAGCCCTGACCCCGACAACAAGGGACACAAAACTTGCCTCCCCCTTTATCTCCAGGGCGTGACTGGTCCTTTGGGAGGTCAAAGGTGAGCCTACAACCCCACACCTGCTGGTTGTCCTAGGATGTGGCTGGTACCAGACTATCCTGGCTCAGCCCATAGGCTTGCAGCCTCCATGCTCAACCAGAGCCAAGTGCAGGACAGCTTTAAGCTATGTGTGGATCATAGGTCCGTACAGGGCGTCACTTTCCCTCTGGGTGGTCCTTGCCACTTTAAGGTAATGCTCATCCTAGGAAATATTTTCCTTAAAAGGGGGATGAACCATGCAAAATTTGGATTTTTAAAAAAATCTGTAGTTGATTCGTGGTGCTTGCTATATTTGAAATGTCCATCAGCCAATTCAAGGCTTAGGTAACTTGTGACCCCTCTGACCTCTATCTTAATTCAAGCTTCACTGTTCAGGCTTCAGTGGAGACAACCGAGAGTTCAAACTATGAAAGGAAAAACGTGTCCCTTGCTGCCATCTACATGTGTTCAGTATGTAAAATCCAGGATTTAATCGTCTACATGTGTTAAGTACATAAAATCTAGGAGTTCTAAGGAATTCTTCAAACCTGGACTTTGCCTTATTGACTCTGGGACTTAGGTGTATTCCTTCCCTCCTTGGTTTTAGTCCTTATCAAGAGGGTAATGATACACCTGAAAGGAGTCTCAAGTGGTGTGACAGCCACTCTTTGACTTCTGCCTTCTGCAGCTCCATACTGTCGCCAGCAACTTGGCTAGAAAACATGCTTTGCAAACTTGTGGAGGACCCAGTGCTGGGGGTCCATGGTTCTAGCTGAACCCAAATCCAACGTGACTGTTCTGTTACAGCTAAAAAGGGCAAACACCAGTCTAGTCTTCATTAATAGAAACAGAGCGACCAGGTGAGTGATGTGGAGATCTCACTGCCTGTACATAATCTAGACTCTAGAAAACTGTAGCCACTTAAAACAAGGTCATAAAAAAACTAGGAAGTAGAGAGGGACAATAACAATAAAAGTTCTCCCCCCCCCAAAGATTTTATTTATTTATTTGACAGAGATCACAAGTAGGCAGAGAGGCAGGCAGAGAGAGGAGGGGGTAGGGGGAACCAGGCTCCCTGCTGAGCAGAAAGCCCCAATGTGGGGCTCAATCCCAGGACCGTGGGATCATGATCTGAGCTGAAAGAAGACGCTTTAACCCCCTGAGCCACCCAGACGCCCCACAGTACAAGTTCTGTCATGCCTGAATACTCTGTCCTACCAAGATATACTTGAAATAAAATGACAGAATGCCTGGTGATGGGTGGGTGCGGAGGCAAAAAGGCACTGTTCTGAATATTCAAGAGCTCTTGGGGTAGAAGGGTGGGTAGATGTGTTCTTTGTTGTTCCGTAGAGGATAGCAAGTATCCCTGGAGGACATGTTGCTCAATATCATTTCTTCCCACCAACGTTTGCTGAGCACCAGCCGTATGTATAAACATCCCGATGGGAAATGGGTTGCCTAGATAAACAGTGAGCTCTGTCACTGGAATATTCAAGCAAAGACCCAGTGGTTGCTGGGTGTGCTCTAAAGAGGATTTCTGCCAGGGTCGGAAAATGGATGAATGGCCCCTAACAACTCTTCCGGCTCCAACCATCCATGGACCATGAAGGGTTTTAAGGATAACGGCAGAAGGGCCAAGGAGTTTCCTTGCGGCAGTGAGAGTAACTTACATACGTTAAGTACGTTATCTCCTATTCACAGAAATGCAAAGGGAGTCCCTGCCAGTCCCACACAGCCACAATTTCTGCCCCAAACATAGCTCCCCAGGGTGTAAAGATCAATCTGCTTGGCAGCTGCAGTAAAAATACTGAAATAGTAACAGGTGAATCTCAAAAGATATATTTCCTTTCTGGGCCTTGAAGATTGGTGTACATAGATAACACATTATGTAAAAATACTATGTATGCAGAATGCTGGCCCCAGGGTTGATGGGTCTGTCATGCCCATGAGACCTTGAATTCCTTGAAAGCAAGAATTCTGTCTTATCTCTCAGTTCCCCATGCTTAGCATGGTCTCTGGCATTCAGATGGTGGTCTCAAGTTTTTTGATGAATTAACCTAAACTATCTTAGATTTCTCTTTCTTCAACACATTTGTACCAAGAGCTATCAGTAGACAAGCCATGGTCCTTGTCCCAAGGAGGACTATAAGAAACAAAATAAAATCCGAGCTCATCATTCTTGCCTCCAAGAGATTCACAATCAAGAAGAGATGAAACATATACCCCTAAAACAATTAACACTCAAGTTGTTGACCAAGTGACAAAATGATCTCCACACACAAAAGTGCTGAAATCTGGAGGAAGGAGATGGGTCTGGGCTGGAGAGGAAGGGAAACTGATCTTGGTGTGACATAATAGGAGGAAGTTTTTAAATTTTAGTTTCAGTTCTCAAAGCAGTATTCACTTTAGCTCTGAGATGTGTTATCGTTAACCCTTCATGCAACAGTTATAAACAAGATATAAATATTCTCCTGGTTCACCATTTATTTTGAGGATAAAAGGTGGCATTTGGGAAGCTTTGAATATAGCTTCTGTGTCATAGATTAAATTGAAGTCAGATTTAAAACATTATTAGGGAAAATGGCATAAGATAGTCTTTGGTGACCAGAGAATTCTCCAAAGGAGGGAACTGGTGGCATAAGTCACAATAGACCTTTTCCAATCTGTCAGTATTTAATACAGTGTAGAACTGGAAGGGACATCAGAGGTCATCTAATCCAGTCCTGTCATCTTGTAAATGAGGAGACTGAGTATAGACAAGGCATAGGACTTGCTCAGAATCTGAGGGCAGAAGGGAGACTAGACTCCAAGATCCCTCAACGTATTCTTCAGGTCTTCATGTTCTCTTCACCTACATGTTCTCTTCATCTGGAGTGCTACCAGAAGCTGAAGAGAGAAAGAGCTCCATTTGCTGGCAAAGATACAGGGGGACTTGCACTATCTCCCACATCCCTGTGAAGTAGATGGAGGAGGCCTTGGCAGGAAAAATTGTATTCATTCTCATCCCATGTTTGAATTTGGCAACCCTCACATCGAACCGATGGCCCAAATTCTACCAGTTCTTTCTACCCAATTATTCCCAAGTTCCCACATCCACTGTTTCCTCAGCCTCATGGCTTTGACTGAAGGTCCTCATCATCTCTTGCCTAGATGTTCAAGACAGCTTCCTACTTGAGCTTCTCCGAACCTGGCTCCATGGTATGGCCAGAGAGATGACCCTAAGTACAAATCTGATTTTGTCAGACTTAGAATGGCCCATGCGACTCTTTCTTTAGAGTCTAACCACATCTCTGGCCCTCCACCGGCAATGTCCGTGTGCTCGCACTTTCTGAAGAAGACAGAGCTCTCTCATACTGTTGTGCTTGCAGTCTCGTCCATCAGCTCTGGACTCCATGCCTGTCTTGTTTGTTCTTCAAGGACAGTTCTGCTGTGCTCAGGTGTGAAGCCTTCCTCAGCTCTTCTAACAGATTCAGTCACCCGCCCCCTGCAGTGCCCTCCGTTAGCTCTTTGCACTGGCCTCGGTTACTGCCCTGATTATAGGCATTGTACTGGCCTGTCTCCATGTGTCTCCCTCCAAGATAAGGACAAACCAGAGGCTATGTCTGGTTTGTCAGAGGAATTATCTCAGCAGATGTTTATAGAAAGAAAGGAAGGGAAGAGAGAAGTGACATTATAATCATTTGAAGAGAAGCAACTAGTACTTTTTGTTTACTTTTGCCTAGGATTTTTTCATATTGTGTGTGTGTTAAAATTCATGTTTCCACTCACCTCTCCCAGATCCACCCCTCAAAGGTAATTATTTTTAGTTTATGTTTTTCCTTATTCTTCAGTATACCTGATTAAGACATGCAAACATCTTTTTTTTTTTCTCTTTTTTAAAGATTGTATTTGTTTGAGAGAAGAGAGAGAGAGAGAGAGCCTGATCAGGGGAAGGGGTGGAGGGAGAGGGACAAGGAGACTCTCCGCTTAGTCCCTGCCTCAGGGCCCAGTCCTAGGACCCTGAGATCATGACCTGAGCTGAAGGCAAGAGGCTCAATGGACTAAGCCACCCAGGTGCCTCCATCTTGTTTTTTTCGTAAACAAATGTGGAATCATACATATTTTTCTGTTTTTATTGAATACATTACAAGGTATACATAGAGACTTACTTCATTTTTTAAAGTGATTGCATCATATCCTATAGTACATGTGTACAATATTTTTTAACTTCTTATTTATATATAGACAAGTAATTTCTGGGTTTTCAACATTATGAGGCGATAATAGTGGGTGGGACTTGTCTTGAGTCCTTTGAATAACTTCAGAATTGTGATGCTGTCACCATTTATTATAGGATCTGCAAGAACCTACCAATGGAGTGGTTTGTGGGAGCCAGGATAACGTTTGCACCGATCCCTGTTCTGTTCTTGTTCATATGTCCTTGGCTCCCTTGGCTCTTGCTAGAGTTAGAGGCTGAAAGGAGCGTCAAAGGGACACAAAGCAGAACCCCAGCTGCTGTCTGTTAATGGAACAGGCATGTAACAGTGGATTTAGAGCCTCCTAGACTCTTCCATTTACATGAATTCCCACTTTAACCAGATTCCGTATACTTAATGTGAATTAGTTTTTCATCTTGCAGTGAGTTCATTATTCATACAGATCTGCTTTGAACAAAGAAGGTGCAAAAAAAAAATGGCTAAATGAGATTGAGGCAAAGCACTTCTACCCATTGTCCCTTTTTCTTTTTCTGTAAGCAGTAACCTACCAAGTAACCACTAATATATTTATCTTTCAGAGCAAGAGGCGGTTGTGGAAAGAGAATGGTTTACTTTGCAGTGAGCTGGAGGAAATGGGTCTTTTTGTTTGGTGTCCTAAACTGCTGGCCACCTCATTAGCTCATCTTCCTCCTTTGACTGCTGTCTCCCTTTACCCTGAGCACCCAAGGACTGATGTCAAGATGCCCTCTCTCCTGACATCATCAGCCACCAGGACAGAAAAAGGGAGTTAACAGATAATCTGCCATTGCTTTTAGGCCTGCCACTGTATTTTTTTTAAGTATTTTTATTTATTTTTGAGAGAGAGAGAGCGAGGACAAGCAGGGGGAGCAGCAAGCAGAGTAAGAAAGAGAAGCAGATTTTCCACTGAGCAGGGAGCCAGATGCTGGACTCAGTCCCAGGACTCTGGGATCATGACCGGAGCCAAAGGCAGACCCTTAACAGACTGAGCCACCTAGACACCTTAAGCCTGCCACTTTTTATCTTGAGGCCTGCCTTGCGTTCTTCCTATCCTTGGGTGCAGGGGCTATATTATATTTGCTCCTACTGCCAATGTACTTTTTACTATTCTTCCCACAGGACTACCATGGATGCTAAAAAACCAAGGAATAGCAGTTTGACATCCTTCCCAATTTTGAAAGCAAGAAAGAAACAGAATCTCAACCCTGGGAAGGTAAAGATCCTTGACTGTCATTGGGCAGGGGAGGTATCATCATGAAGACTTGGGGACCTGAGACCAGGACTGACTGTTTTCCTCCTAGTACCTTTGATGACAGGATGAGGGGAAGTTCTGGTGTGGAGGGACCAGGCTGGTTGGCAGAGACAGGTCTGGGTGGGCTTGGAGGGAGATTGGCTGCCGGGCCAGAGTGGAGTTTCGTGAACTCCAGAACTGCAAGGCCTTCATTGAGCAGGTGGCTTGTGTTTGAGGACACCTTGGATTGGTGTCTGTACTACAGTCTTTTGTATCGGGCTCTGTACTTCTGGAACCACACAGGAGGTGTCTCAGAATTGTCCCAAACATTTCCAGAAAAGGTCTGTGTGTTTTGTTTTGTTTTTCCCTAACACAGACATAGTGTCTTTATTTTTACCCAGCCTCAAAAACTAGTGAAACACCACAGCATAAAGGTAATTTTGTGATGTGGTCACAAGATTACCTCTTAATCAGATGTACTTTTTCATCTAATGCCCTCAGTTTGAATTTCACACTGACTCAAAAGATCATATTGGATCTTTGCTCTGAAAATTCTGTGGCAAACTTGAGCCCATGGCATTCAGGTTTGACTTTGAATCCTGCTTGTGTCACTGAATGGAAGAGCCAGAGTTCAATAGCCTATCTGAGATCCGATAAAAATTCTCCCCCCTGTAGATCACACACCACTTCCTTAAAATTATGACTCTTGCATCACCTCTTTCAAGCAGTGTTCCTGATTTAGCCTTAACATTCCCTCCCTCTGGGTTATAACTCATAAAAATGAATCCTAATGCAAAACCCACTGCCCCCCAACCCTACCCTTGGCATTACCACATACAACAGAAACCATTATTTTGTGATTCACAGTCACAAAAATTTACTAATTCCTAAAACATTTCTTTTGACAAAACAATATAAAATATTTAAAAGAATAAGTCTACATCAAAACAGGATAATATAATAAAGACAACGTTCTGTCCAAATTTAAAAATATTGTGCAAACAGATGGTCTTGGTTACGACTTAGAAAAATCATCACAGGTTTTGCAAATTGTATCTATTTTCTTACCTTCTTGAGCTCATATTTATTGAGTATTTGGGTGTCTCTCACATGAACTTTAGAGGCAAGTTCAATTATTATCCTCATTTTACAGATGGGAAAGCTGAAATTCAAGTGGATTTAACCAGCCATTGCCATACAACATTGCGTGGCAGATAGAATGCAAACCCATAGTCTTAACTACTCTTTTCCATGCCTCTTTGTTGAGTAAAGTCATTTAACTCTGTTAAATGTTGTTGTATAAAATTCAATAATATATTTATATTAATTTTAAGGAAAGCATATTCTGCTATAGTTGCTATGATAGGAATTAAAAAAAAATCACACTGAAGACCAATTCATTGATGTTATATTTTGTTAACTGCCAACAATTACCAATACCATTTAAAAATACTTTCTAGGGGCCCCTGGTGGCTCATTTGGTTAAGTGTCCGACTCTTGGTTTCAGCTCAGGTCATGATCTCAAAGCCCTTCGAGGAGTCTGTTTGAGATTCTCCCTCTTCCCCCCGCCTCTGCCCCTTCCCTGGCTCATGCGGACGTGCACATGTTCTCTCTCTCTTTCCCAAAATAAAAAATAAAAATAAAAAATATTATCTAAACTTACTGCTATTGTCTTTACATTGGTAATTATTCTTATGGGCCCTAAATAAATGTCTTTTCACCATATGTTCATTTTTCCCAATGGACTTCTCCTCTAGTTGAGCTGAATAAGTCTAAGTAAGGAAAGACAAACAAATCAATAACCATTCTCAGCACATGAAATCTTGGGTTTCAGTGGATAGTTACAATATTAATTGGAGAATGAAAAGAATGAATTATAATCTCTTCACCTTAAGAAACTTGGACGATGAGAGTACTATGGGTCTCAGCATATTAACTATCCCAAGCAAGTGTTGAAAAAATATTTTACGTAAATTGATAGTAATTTATATTTACTTCATGGCATTTAATGTTGTAACATTAAAGTTATAACTATAATATTTATAATAATAAATACTTAAGTATTTTAAATATAGATCTTGGTAGTGTTTCAGCTAAGGAAGTTTTAAAAATGTTGTTTTTAATAACTGATGTAAGACAACAGTGTGATCCTCTAGATAGTAGTATATCCTTCTTTAAAAGATGCCCCCATTCATTTGGCTAAAACACAGTAAAATATCAAAGAGTTATTTGCAACAGAGAGATCTCCACAGGGAGTGCTTTGTCTTGGATGCCTGTGGAGAGTCCACATCCTTTCAATTAGCCGGCAAGGATCACAGAGTCTCCCAGTGGCTTCCAGTGACATAGGTTCTCTGTGCACTTGAGGAAAATGGCCTCACGGTAGAGTTTATCCGAACTGCCGGCAGAGGGACCGTCCTCTCTTCCGGTCCTCATTATCTCAGTGAGTGAGTCCATTGCACAGCATTTGGCTTTTCTGTCACTCTGTCCGAAGGAAATGTGTTGTCTCGTGGCCAGCTTCTGGGACTGAAGACTCTGTTAATTTAGAGTGTGACTTTACAGTTTTTCTGTCAATTAATGAACAAGTGCTAGAAAGTACATCCTAAGCCCTCTAAAGGCACGCTTTCTGTTTTCAGCACTAGAAAAACAGGGATTTTCTCTTTCATTTCTCTCCTACCCATCCAACCATTTAACTGCTGAGTACCGCCTCCTTGGACATGCCTCCGCTCACCATTCTTTCTAATTATATTATGTAGTTGTTTGTCTAACTTGTTTACTGTTAGCCTCGCCCTCTGGAACCATAAGGTCCAGTATTGCAGCCACTGGCCACGTGAGACTATGGAGCCCTTGAGCTGGGGCTCGTCCAACTGGAGCTGTGCTGCACATGAAAAAGACACACCACGTTTCAAAGACGTGGTATGCGAAAAGGAATGTGAAATACCTTAATGATAGCTTTTGATAATTGGGTGAGTTTTGTAGTATGTTAATAACTCAATGACATGGATAATCTTCTTAACTTCCCTTTCTCCATCTGTAAAATGAGGGCATTTGATTACAGATTCCTTAAGGTGGCTTCCAGCACCATAAATGTCCAAGCTCCAATCAACAGAAGTCCGGAAGGGGAAACGTCATCCCCAAGGCCATGCACTGGGGACAATAGAAAATGTCTCCAAGCACTTGGGCTTTCGGGCTCCTGCTCTTGCCCCCCCCAAGCCCTAAAGACATCCAGGCTGTCCTTCCTCCACCTTCACCAGGGACATAGCCTGGTGGGCAGGGCTCCAGAGAGGACACTGCGTCAGTGAGATGAAAGCCTCAGTCTTCCCAAGTGGCTGGCCATGTTCACTCTGTTAATGGGTCTCTTGAGTCCAGGCTTGGCTGTGGGTATAAGCAGGAGGCTACTCTTTTCTGTCCAGACATCCTGGGCTTCTTCACACAGCAAAGGGGCTTTCATGGCAGAATCTTATTTACAAGTGGCCATGGAGAGATGCTGCAGCTTGCTTAGGCTCTGTGCAGCGACAGTAGCTTAACGCCTTACCTGGGGATGTGAGGAGCCTAGCAACTGTCTCCCCCAGCTCTCTGCAGTGCTCGGATGATCCTAATTGTCAAACTTGTTGTGTTCTGTAGCGAGTCCCCAAAGATTTATTTTCTCTCTTCTTGTCACACCCTCTCTCTGCGTTAAGGCATTTGTTTTGAACTCACAGTTGCTCTGGCTTCTGGGAAGGGATTATGGAGCTTACAAGGAGGAAGCTGTGATTTGAAATCACAGAACTTGAGTTTCATCTGCCCACCCAACCTTGATCATGCGCTTGGAATTTTTTTTTTCTTTTTTAATTAACAGGAAGGAGGAGGAGACGAGGAGGAGCCAGCTAAGAAAATAGAAAAATAGCCGGTGAGGTATGATCGAGGCAGGTGTTTTGATAGAGGTGTCTGCCTTTCTGAAACATTTGGGTGGCCCAGGGGCAGGAGACCAGGTTGGCCTTGATGCCTGCTGAGAATCCGTTTGTTTTCTCCCCTGAACTTTGCAGATGAGGACATCTGGGGCTCAGTCCAAGGTAATAAGACAAGACAGCGTATCTCGAGATTCTGTTCTAACTAATCCTACAAGGAACCCTATCAGTGAGGGGGCAGGAAATGTACTCCCTTGTGATTCATGGTTAAACTGTGCATGTTGGGGATGGGGGCTTGGCATGAGGAGAATGCAAAGTAGGGAAGGTGAAGACACAGTGGCACCAGGGAGAGGACACTGATGCAAGACACGGGATTGGTGCAATTCTGTCCTCCATTCGGACATAGAAGTTACATGTCTGTGTGGTTGATGATGAGAATGTGCTCCTGTCTGATAGGATTTGTGAAGACCTTTTTTCCTAAAATGAACGATCTCTTTCACCTAGCTCCGCAGCACCGGGAAGCCTTCTGTGAGTAGAGATTCATTTATTTGCACCAAAACACTTTCTTTTCTTTCTCTTTGAAAAAATGCAGTTACCTTTGAGAAGAGGGTATTGGCAGGGGAATTCTCTTATGTGCTTTTGCTGATTAGGAGGCATTCCTTCCAAAAGGAAGTGCTGAGGAGCAGGACAGCACTAGCTCCCCTGGTGAGAGCTGAAGCCACTAGAAGAGGGAATATGGAGATACATGGGGAGAGTGTGGACTACCAACCAGGAACAGAGTCTTTGAGGACAAGGACTAGGGTTTCCTCTTCTTCAGTCTGTCCCTTTTCTTTCCCTTCCTTCTTTGGCAAATATGTAAGGCTCAGAATTCTGAGATAAGACTCCTATTTTTTTATTAAAGGGGACCACTGCAACAGCCGTCTAAACTAGGGATATGGTGGGCAGAGTCTTGGAGGAATATTTATGGAGGAACATAATTATGCTATCCATGGTAGGAAACCATAGATGACAATTAGCAAGTTTGTGAAAACATTCTCATTCAGTCCTGTAAGTGGGAGGTTGTGCTAACTGCAGCCAGCTTGTGTTGAATAATTTAGATTTATAACAAAGGCACCTCCCTGTGACAACATACACAGAGGCAGCCTTCATTAGAAACAGCCTATAACTAATCCCATTATCCCAGCAAGGAAGATGGTATGCCCCATCCCTGCAGGTGGTCCCAGGTCAGTCCAGGCTCCTATGACTATAGATGCCATGGATGTTGACACCTGGCTAGGCACTCTGGGGACCCCTCAATGAACCCGCCAGAGGGAATAATCTTGAGAGGCCTCCTGTTTCCTGCCATAGACTCTTGTTGAGGGCAGATAAGAATTCACAAAAAATTAGGAAGTAAGTGGGAAGGTATTAATTCCAAAGGAGGGGATGTCATTAGAGTGTGGTTTCCATTCTGGCTGCAAATTACTCACTTGGAGTGCTTTTTTAAAAATATGGGTTTCTGGGTTCCACCACTAGGTAGGTTGGAGATGATGTATTTTAAGAGCTTTTCAGGAAATTTGAAACCCCGGACTCTGTGCTTTAGCATACTGCCTGCCACATGGAGGTGCTCAGTAAATTTGTTAAAAATGAATGCGTCACTAAGGTCCATCCAAACTCTGTGGTTCCAGGTATCACCCCAGCTTGGGGAGGCAGGAAGCAGATGTTCCTGGGAGAATCCTTGAGTCCAAGTTACAGGAATCAGCAACCAGAATAGTTTGGCATCTTTTAGTTATTCTGCCCGATTGTTGGGGACAAGGGTTGGGGGGTGCAGAAGCTGGGTTTCAGGTTTCCCACCTTCCTCTGAATCAGGTTTTAAGCCAAACTCAGCTTTTATTTGAGCTGACTTTTGCAAAGTAGTGAGATGGAATTAGCCTTTTCTTTTGCTGAGAAAACAAAAGAAGAGTGAGAGCCCAAGGGATTCCAGTTCAGAAGACAAAAGCACAAGAGAGGTGGAGGAGGGGCCCAGGGTCAGAAGTTGAGACACCAGGCTTCTGATCAACCTCCCTAGTCACCATGCATGTTGGTGCAGGGCCTGGACCCTCTGCGGTCTATTACCAGTGATGGCAAGCTTAGCTGGAGACCCTAGGGGAATCCCAAGATTCAAATGTGGGCCTTGAGGTGGAGAATCCTAGCAATCTGAGCCCACTTGTGAGCAGAGGGGTCTACCTCCCTTCGTGTGATCTGCACAGTGCAGTGACCATGCTCTGAGGCTCTGAGTCCAGGTTCCTTGACAGTGTCTCCTCAGATCTAACTTTCTATGCTTCAGGCTCTCAGGGAAAGAGTGCGCCCTGCCAGTGTCACTCTCTTTCCCCACTAGTGTTGATATGAACCATGTAGACTTCTGTGTTTTAATATTGCTTTTTAAAACAATGATATTTTCTGTGTTATAAAAGCAGTACATGTTCATATAAGAAGCTTGGAAAATAAAGGAGCCTCACAGTTCAATTCTGGCTGTTGAGACCTCCAGGAACAGTGATGCACACAGAAAAGAGCCATGAAAGGACCTCGGTGGCATTCTCAGATGCCCTGCCTTTTTATCTCCTGGCTCCTCCAGAGGTTTTCTCCAGCCTCAGAACAGTGTCCAGGTCTTAGACAGCATAGGAATCACTGCCTATGCTAGGTACCCCTGTGCATAAAATCTTTTTTATACTGAGGACTCTACATTTGGATAGAGAGCTCATGACTATTAGAGATTCCCACTGCAGTGGCTCAAAGGTCAGTGAGGGACCATAGTACAGTGTTACGAAGCTCCTGGTCTTAAAAGAAGAAGTCTTTTTTGCCACTGTGCATGTGGGAGATCATACTCTCTTCTTACTGCGTCCTGGGGATGTTGTGATAGAATGAAATGTTGTTGTGGGACATCCGGTCCCTATTGAGGAAGGCTGGAGACAAACAAGCAACAAGTTGGTAAAGTTGTGTGACCCACTGGTAGAGGTGTGCACGGATATAAAAGCCAGCAACCCTTGGGGCAGACAAGCCTCGGGCAGCATCCTGTGAGTTGCCTTCTCTTTTTACCCTGTGTTGTCACACAAAGGTAATTTTTTATAGTCTGTCATGTTGTAACAAAGTTCAGGAGGCACTCTTCTATACAATGGTTCTCAGTATTGGTTCCATGAGAAGATTAAGGATCCACTCAAGACATTCCCAAGGACCACTTAAATGAGTCTTCCAGACAAATGGGACTTTGGAGGTTGCATCTTGTCCAACCCTCTGAGCCCATGCACATTTCTCACAGTGGCTTATTGGTGGACTTGGCCTTTCCAGTGATAGAGAGCTCACTAGCTCCTAAGGACTCCCACTCCATTTTTGGACAGCTCTAAGCTCTAGAAAATCCTTTATATTGAGCTAGAAACTACCTCTCTATAAATTCCACACTTTGGCCTCATTCTGTCTTGCAGATCATGTAGAACAAGCTTATAGTGAATCATAAACTATAGCAATTCTGATACTACCCCTCCCCTCAGGAGTTTTGTTTGTTTTATTAATACCCTTCTCTTCTTTTTAAGATTTTATTTATTTGACAGAGAGATAGTAGGCAGAGAGGCAGGCAGAAAGAGAGGAGGGAGTAGGCTTCCCGCTGAGCAGAAAGCCCGATGCAGGGCTTGATCCCAGGACCCTGGGATCATGACCTGAGCCAAAGGGAGAGCCTTTAACCCACTGAGCTACCCAGGCATCCCATTAATACACTTTTTTAAGAACAGTTTTATATTTGTAGAAAAATTGAGCAGATAGTGCCGAGTCCCCATATATCACTCTGTACCCCACACCCAGTTTCCCTTATTATTAAAATCTTGTATTTGTGTTGTACTTCAGTTGTAATAATGAACTGATAGTGATACACTTTTTTAGATTTATTACTTATTTTAGAGAAAGGGAGCATGCACGGAAGTACAGAGAGGGACACAGGGCAGAGGGGGAGAGAGAGAGAGAGAGAGAGAGAGAGAGAGAGAGAGAGAATCTCAAGCAGACTCCCTGTTGAGCATCAGCGCCCAACATGGGGCTTGATCTCACAACTCTGAGATCATGACCTGAGCTGACATCACAAGTCAGATGTTTAACACACTAAGCCATGCAGACACTGAATTCTTATTTATTTTTATTTTTTAAAAAATTCAGATAATGAGGGTGCCTGGGTGGCTCAGTTGGTTGAGCAGCTGCCTTTGGCTCAGGTCATGATCCTGCACTTCCAGGATCGAGTCCCGCATTGGGCTCCCAGCTCCTTGGGGAGTCGGTTTCTCCCTCTGACCTTCTCCTCTTTCATGTTCTCTCTCACTCATTCTCTCTCAAATAAATAAATAAAATCTTAAAAAAAAAAAAAACTAAAACAATCTTCTAAAAAAATAAAAAAATTCAGATAATGATACTTTTTTTTTTAGAAGACTTTATTTACTTATTTATTTGACAGAGAGACAAACAACGAGAGAGAGAACACAAGCAGGGGGAGTGGGAGAGGGAGAAGCAGGGTTCCCACCAAGCAGGGAGCCTGAAGCAGGGCCCAATCCCAGGACCCTGGGGTCATGACCTACGCTGAAGGCAGACGCTTAATGACTGAGCCACCCAGGCGCCCCAAGATAATGATACATTTTTAACTAAACTCCACACTTTCGGCAGATTTCCTTGTTACCTAAGGTTCTTTGTCCGCTCCAGGTTCCTATCTAGGCTGTGACAGTTTCTCAGACTTTTGTTATTTTTGATGATCTTGACAGTTTTGAGGACTGTTGGTCATGTATATTGTAGGATGCCTTTCTGTTGGAATTTGTTTTTCTCATGGTGTCATTGGGGTTGTAGGTTTTGGGAGGAAGCCTACTTGAGGTAAAGGGCCATTTTCATCCATCATATCAATGGTCCATGTTATCCACATGGGTTGTGGTCGCTCATGTTGATTAGATTACCTGGCTAAGGTAGTCTTTGTCTAGTTTATCCTGTAAAGTTGCTTTTGTTCCCTGCTTTCCATGCCATACTTTTTGGAAACAAGTCACTATGCACAGCTTAAAGGGTGGGGAGTTATGCTCTCCTCTTCCAGGGTGGAATGTCTGTGTAATAGGAACTCTTCTGCATGGGAAGCTTGTTTCTTCTCCCCTATTTATTTCTTTATTAATTTATTTACATCAGTATGGATTCATAGATATTTATTTTAAACTTTGAGTTATATCCAACACTACTTTATTTTTTTTTGTTAAAATTTTTCCAGCTTTGGCCATTAGGAAATCTTTCAGTTGGTGCCTGTGTCCTTTTGACACACTTTCATCAATGTGTTGTTGCTGTTTGTTTTGTAGCCCTTCTTTACTTTATTTTTTAAATTTAATTTTATTTTTTCAGTGTTCCAAGATTCATTGTTTATGCACCACACCCAGTGCTCCATGCAATACAGTGCCCTCCTTAATACCATCAGGCTCACCCAAACCCCCCACCCCCTCCTGCTCCAAAACCCTCAGTTTATTTCTCAAAGTCCACAGTCTTTCATGGTTCATCTCCCACTCTGATTTCTCCCAACTCCCTTCTCCTCTCCTTCTCCCAATGTCCTCTTGTTATTTCGTATGTTCCACAAGTAAGTGAGACCATAAGATAATTGACTCTCTCTGCTTGACTTATTTCACTCCGCATAATCTCCTTCAGTCCCATCCATATTGATATAAAAGTTGGGTATCCATCCTTTCTTATGGAGGCATAATACTCCATAGTATATAGGGACCACATCTTCCTTATCCATTCGTCTACTGAAGGGCATCTTGGCTCCTTCCACAGCTTGGTGATTGTGGCCATTGCTGCTATGAGCATTGGGGTACGTATGGCCCTTTCTTACTTTATGTCAGTAGAAGATTCTCCAGGCTCATCTTGTGCATTTCCAGACCCAGTTCTAGAATCAATCATTTTTCCAAGGAGACTTGGTTCCTTTTACTAGAGAATGGTATTAGAAACCAAGTTGTGAGTGTTAGGTGTGCTCGTTCCTTTGGGGTGTTATTTCTTTTAGGACCTCTCAAGCTAACAAAGCTGTGTGTGTGTGTGTGTGTGTATATGTTTGTGTGTGCACAAGTGCATGCATGCATTAACCTTTGTGTAAACATGTATCTATAGATATTTCTATATGTAACCATTTGTAACTACATTGAGTTAAACAAGAGTTCCTACTGATGCCTTTAACCCTAATCCATTATCACATGGTGGTAATGTCGATGATGACTTTGAATATCTGTAAATCTCCAGTCTAACATGGCAAACCTGCTGTCATCCACAATTCATTTATTTAGTCATTTGATTCCAATATATATGTATGGAAGTATCAGAATTGTTAACCTCTCAGACATTTTGTTTTGTTTTATCTTCTCTCATACTAAATATCCTCAGTGCCTTTAAGCATTTTAGACTGCTCATCTTGCTCATACTCCATCAATTCTGAGTCCATGTTTTCCTTCTCCTGAGAAGGAAGGAAAGAGAATGACTCATTTTACAAGAGAATGACTTCTAGCAAGTACTTACCCTTGGTATACACAAAGCACTGGTTTAAGAGCTTTATGTACATGAACTCACTTAGTCCTTATAACAGTCCTATGAGACTGGTACCGTCATTATCTCTGTACTACAAGAGGAAAGGTTAGTAACTTGCCCAAGGTCAAACAACTAATGAGTAGTGGAGCTGGGATTTAAAACTAAGGCCTGATGTCAGAGTTCATATCTGTGATCATTATTTTGTGCCACATTGCTGCTAACGCGTCTTTCTGAAGTACTGCTGTGCATATGTAACACCCAGACTTGCAAACTATCAGTGATTCACCACTGCCCGTTAGATAAAGACCAAATGTCTTAGGTAAGACTTCACTGCCTTCCTCAATCCAGTATATCCTCTGCTCCAGCTTAGCCAGCATGACCGTCAGAGCATTCCAAGATACTGTTTCACCTTAAGAGCACACTCTCTACCCATCCTCCCAGATAAAGCCCAGAGCAAGCCAAGCCCCTTCCACAAAGCTTCCTCACATCCCTTCTATCAGATGCATTTGCATGGATCTCTTCCTTCTTTGTCGACACTCATTATTCATACCCTTTGTTTGGTATTTAGTTGTGTTTCAATAATATACTTTTCATTGGTCTCTCCAGTCTCCCTAGTTGTTCTCAATGCCAGCTTGTCATTGTTGATGACTGTTATAAGTTTAATTCCTGCATGACTTATTTCATGAGAAGTGGGGACTTTGTGAGATTTGTGATTGCAGTATTTGCTCAGATATCATCATTGTCCATTCAATAGATAATCAAATCCTGCATTAGTATATGTTAGCCAATCAAATTAGTTTGGTCTTAGGCCTTGAACCATGCTCTCTGCAGCCCCTACTCTCTCAGATCATGTCCCTATTCTAGGAGGTCAAGATGGCCTATTCTACATAGTTCCCATTATTACAGCTCTGTATAGGGCTTAGATATTAAGTGGAAGAACTGTCCCCAGTTCCTATTTCAGTGTGGCTAGTATGCCAGGTTTTACAGGATTGGGTCGGGCACAAGCTGTGTCTCAGATTAATCTCATTCAGCTCCCTAAGAGGGGGCTGGAAAAGAAGGAGCACCCATGAGTTCTGCTTCAAAGAGAAGAACCTAGATTCAAACTGTAGCCTGTACTTGCTAAACTTTAGTAATTTTAGTGCCACCTTCATGGTTTTTGCCATATCTGCATAATGCTCATATTTTTTAACTTAAATTTTGGTCTTGTTTTACATAGTAAAATTGTAGGTTTAATAAGTCATAGTTTTTCAAATGGATATTAAAATAAATTTATAAACATTAGATAGCTGTTATCTTGTATCACATGCAATTATGTCACAAACCTTGATGATGTGTCTGTGACACTTTGGGGGACACAGCCCTGCTGTTTTGGTTTTTCCTCCTGACCCCTTTTTAGGTGTGAAGTCTGTTCTGATCAGGTAACAGGTGTTCAGGCTGGGCTCATGTATTCTAGTGGGTTCCACAGGGGCAGAGCCACTTCAGAGACACTCTGAGGGTAGAGAGAGTCCCTGGGCAAGACTGTGGGCATTTTCTTCTCTTCAGAAAGAGGAGCTCAGCTTTTAGTTCTTCCCCTGTCCAGGGTGCCTAGTTAAGATTTTATTTGAAGAAAGGCTTCCATGGATTTTTTTTTAAAGTTTGAAAACCATAGGACAATTCACTCTAGGATAGGTACTGCCAGAAAGATGACTTCATCCATATATTCATTCAGTACTTCTCTAGGCCTCTCTTACCTCTTTCTAGCTTTGGCATCAAGAGAGCTGGCTCCAACTGTGTCTTGATTGTTGTAATGAAGCAAAATATTTCTCAATATCTTGAGATAATAGCATGCTAAATACTATTCCAATACTGTTCTACTTGATCTAGGTTGAGAGTAAGCCTTTGGTTCAAGCTCAGAAGCCACCTTCCAAGATCAAGGACTTCAGAATGACTCGATTCTTGCCTAAGGTGGGAAGTGATGTTTAGTGTCTTTTTTCTAGGAAAGGTTGAAGATAGGTGGGTGGCTAGGATAACTTTTCAGAGGCATTTTTCATCAACTCAGCATAACATGATGCGTATGTTCTTTCCACATCTCCACACTATTTTAAATGTTGCTATTCACCGACAGATTACCCCTCTTGTAATCAATCAGTGCGTGAGGGCAGGGATCCAAGTGAGGTCAAATCAATAATATAAAGAAAATGTGAGCTTATGTTGCAGCAAAGGGGATGTACATTATATAGCAGGAAATGTTTTCCCATATTAGGATGATAAGATATTGGAATGATGATAATAATGGCTAACACTTATGGGATACTCTACATGAATTGCCTCATTTACCTCACAAAAGCCTTATGAGGTAGATCCCATTTTTGTCCCCATGGTAGTGGTGAGATAACTGAAGCTTAGAGAAAGAGATGTGTGGCCTATTTAGGGTCTGCAGTTGTATGTGGTGGAGCAGGGATTCAAACCCAGAGCTCATCTGCTTGACCACTCTGCTTTTCTCTACAAGAGCTTTGAAAATAGATTTAGATCTGGATTTGGTTCAGACTCATTCTTGCTGTAGAGGGGAGCTGGGAGAAATGACTACCTGGAAACATAGATTTCTTGCCTGAGGCTTCTGCATCTTATCCACTCTCTCCTTATATAGAATCCAAACACCAGCATTGCTTCACTCCCTTTTGTGGATACCAAGGGGAAGAAGAACATGGTTAACTTCCCACGCATCAGCAACAAAGTCTTGCTAAAGCCACCCCTCCTGTATCAGGTGAGTACAGGGCAATGGACATGGCCCTGAGCAGGCAGGTCAAAGAGTCTGGTCCGGAACCAAGTTTATTTTAGAAAGGCTGAGGATGGTGGGAAAAGCACAATGTCACCTGAAGAGTTGGGTTCTCGTCCCGTTCTTACTCTACAATGAATGTAAACCTAGCAAATAAATCATTGACTTTCTTTTATCTATAAAATGGGCTTTCCATAAGGTTGTCCTGAGGATTCATTGAGGGAAAGAAGAATGAAATGTCTGGTATATAAATGGTAGAAGCATATGAAATGATTGTTTTCCTCCAATGTCTCCTATATTTTTTGATGGAAGGACCAAAAAGAAAGAGCATAAGAACGTGCCAAATTAAAGAGGTATTACAAACACAAAAGTTGAAGAGTTTGTGCACTTGGGCAAATCACTTTATCTCGTTAGGAAATGGCCTTCTTAAGAGCAGTAGTAAAAAAAACTATTCCAATTTTTTCCTGGAGTAAGAGGTCACTGGGGCTATCAACTGCATAAGGTATTGAGAATGGCCTCACAGAGAATAATGTGTGTCAGACAGATACTTCCTTTGAGAGAAAGACTGAGAAAACCTAATGTCTGATGACTATCATTTTCTCCCTGGAAATCTAGGAGAAGAATCTGGCTGGATGTGGGTGCTCTTGGACTAATCAATGGTTTGTGACACCCAAAAGTCTAATCAGTACTTTATTTCAAGTCTCTTTGTCTGGACAGGAGAATCAAAGTCACAATCAGATGCCAGCCTCTGAGCTCAAGGCTTCAGAAATGCCTTTTCATTCAAGCATTAAAGCCGAAGATCCCAAGCCAGAGGAGAAACCACCAAGAAAGCACAAGGTGCCTCTGACAGCGGCAGGTATGTCTTTTGGGAAGTAGCAGGGTATAGGGGGTTGATTCTAGATGGTCAAGTTGTCCTGAGCTGAGCTGAATCAGAGAGGGCTAAGCTTCGAGGTGTTGGAGAAGTCAACTAAGACAACAAGCCAAAATGAAAGTAACAGTAAGCTTCTCATCACTTACTGTGATCACTTACTTCTCATCACTTACAGGGGAAAACACCAGCTCCTCAGTGTTACATTTTCCCTGTGGACTGGCATCACTCCAGGTCAGATGTATGAGCTCAGTCAGAGTTCACTGCCTAGGCAGCTGAACAAGCCCCCTGTCATTTTATGCAGGAGAGGGAGGGAGAGGTGGAGGGGAAGGGTTCAGAGTGGAAATGTACTGAGTACTGAGTCAGAGTAGGGCAACTGTCTTGATGTCTCACTTCCTCCTCTTGATAAGGAGGTCTTGGCAGAAGTATCTGAGGAAGGCATCTGAATAGGGGCTCCTGGGTTAGAAATGTAGATATGCAAAAGTGCATGGTTGCTTAGGGGAACCTGAGCCCTTGACTGCAACTTCTCAGAGATTTCATGCACTGGCTCTGCACCAGTGCTGGTATGGGGAGGGCCGCTTACCCATGAACCCTGCCAGGAAGCCTTTACAATTACCTATTGTTGGGCCTGAAAGAGCACTCGTAGTTTTTGGCCAGGACTCCAACTCCTCACAAGGTTCAGAGATGCATCCCCTATTAGAATTCAAAGAAAGAAAACCAACACCCACTTTGCCAACACTATCTTACGCTTGGAGCTCTTTACCCACAGCCTTTAAGTCGTTGTCCTTCCTCTTCTTAAACAATCTGAGGAACTACCCACAAGGAGACCACTTCAATGTTGAGCTAGTTCTGCCTTTACAGAGCTCATACCTGCTTCCTTGCTGTCTTAGGTCTTGGTTCTGTCTTCTGGGCTAAGAATATGCCTTACGTAGCTTTCACATGACTGACACAGGTCTTGTCTCTCGTGTCTTTCTTCCTCCTGGCAGTTCTTTCTCCAACTCTTCAGCAGTTTGTCAAATAACATGGTGCCTTCCCCTCCCACTCCCAATCCTCAGGACTCTCTCTCAGCACTCTCCAATTTAACTCCTTAAAGTTTGAACCCCACCCCACCTGCTGCCAAACCAAACACCAAACACCTGATGGGGGCTGGCCAGAAGAGGGTGGAGAAGAGCAAACACAAGTTTCTTCCTTGCAGTCTGAGCTGCAGATTTGAGTGGGTAATACCTCCTGGGCCTTTAAAGTTGCACTTTAGTAACCTGCCTGGCCCTTGAGGACATTGTAGTTTGCAAACCCTCTTGGGGAAAACTGTGTAGCCCCAAACCATATCAACTTGGAAACTGCTGCCAGTAGTTTCATACTACTGTTGACACCAGCTTTACCTCCTGAAATTTTTACCCATGCTGCTGCAACCCATAGCTTTTGGGGGCTAAATTCTCTCTTTCCTTTCCTTTGTGTTTCCCTCCTGATTTGTTGAAATCAGCACAACACCTTAACATTTATCCTTTACATTTCTACCTGTGAGATTCGAGACATGTGTTCCTTAGGAAGCCACCTAGTTGAGGGCAGGAGTGACCGGCTCATGAGCTAGAAGGCGTGCCATCATCAAGACCCTGGGCAAATCCCCACATTGCCTTAACTGACAACTATAGTGTCTTTCACACAGAGGCTCTTAAGTTTTTTAAGAACGAGCTATCTTCATATGAGCAAAGTGAAATCCTGGGCTACACGGAGCTGTGGTTCCTGGGGCTTGAAGCAGAGAAGCTCCACGTGACTCCTGAGAAGTTCAGCAAAACGAGTTTTGATGATGAACACGGCTCCTATATAAAGGTGATGGAGAAATATGTGGTGGTAACTCCAGGGGCGTGGGGCTCAGGGACAGGAAGTAGTCTGGAAAGAAAAAAAAAAAAGTGTGGGTTTTTTTTTTTTTTTTTGAAATAACATTTGGTGATGATACATCTCAAACTAGGCATCCTGAAGGATTCTAGTAGGTGCTAAACCAAAGAAATGTCATGTTTAAAAATGGGAAAACATGCAATTAATATACAAACTACTCTGCTAACAGAGTACTGATTTTTCTCCAAGAGTATTTGGGGAACAGGCTTGCATCCCGAGCAAATTCCCACAGGTTCTTTTTCTGCATAACCTTGTACCCATTGGAAGAGCCAGACTCCAGGGGAAAAATGCAGTCTCCACAACATCCTCTTTTTTGTCTCCGCCATACACTCCCACACATGGACCTCTTTCTATTTCATTTTAAATGCCATTTCTCCACAACCAAAAAAAGTTCTTGTCACTGTAGTCCCTGGCACCCAGTGTTTGACTCCTTTCAATTTCCCAGAGATGGATCCTGGGAAGGGGATCTCTCCTTGTCCTCTTCTGATTGCATCTCTGGGGTTGACCAGGACAGTGCCTCTTATCAGCCTGAAGGCAAAATCTGGGCAGTGGAAAGTGTCTCTTTTGCTTCAGAAAGCAATTTCCACTTCTGAAAATGGATGATGCTTAGTCCACCAGTTATAGGCTGCTGGGAATTTCCTCCTCTGGACATTTCCTCACAATGTGGTTACATTTAAAGAAGACAAGATTGGTCTTCGATGGCTTCAGAGAAGAACATATTTCTTAGGAGTAATTAGAGCCATGTGCCTCAAGCTTTACTATGCACACAATTCCCCTAGAGATCTTGTTAAAAATGTGGATTTTTATACAGCAGGTGTGGGGTGGAGTCTGAGATATTGCCTTTTTCAGAAGTTTCCGGGCAATGCCCACACTGCTGGTCCTTGGGTCACACTCTGAGAAGGAAGGCTTTAGAATTTCTGGCACAGATTCTCCATCTAGTGCCCTGGTTCTCAACATTTTTAGGCCAAGGATCCCTTTGGGAGTCTGATATGTGCTATAAGTCCTCATCCTAGAAAAGGCATCCTGAACATACATAAAGTTTCAAAGAGGAGTGGATTGTTAAGGGATCCTTGGTTAAGAATCTCCAATGCAAACCTTAGTTCCAGTTCATCTGGACACCTTTAGCTCCTCCACCCCGACCCCACCTGGGCGTAGGATCTCTGGGAAATTCCCCAGCAATGTCAGCAGTACCTTTATATTAATTCACTGTAGTTCAGTTCCTCTGTCTCAAATATTAGGGAGCAATGTTACTGGTGGAGGCAGGCACGGGGATAATGCAGGCTCACTGAATAATCAAAATCTCCATCTCCATTTCATTCCAACGCATGCTAAATTCCCAAACAAGCAGCACAACTGCGTTCTCATTTCCATTCTGTCAGCCATTATTAGCTGAATACTTGTTTGAGAACCTATCATACACTTGAGCATGTGCCAGACTCTGGAAATATAAAAGGAACTACAGAAATGAGTACAACCTCGTTTGCTGGCCTCAAGTAATAACAATCAATGTCAAAGTTGACATGTAGATGAATAATTATGATACAGCCAAATTGGTGACCCATGCAAAATACCTTTATGCCAACATGTGCAGAACTTGTCCATTGCCCTTTCCCTGTACATTGTCACCACAAACTTTTGCAAGTAGGGCAATCCACGTCCACGTATTAGTAACGTACCTGTTGATGTGCATGATCCTGATTCTTGCTGTATAAATGAACCAGCAGCATGGGATCAGAAATACACCCTGAGGACTTGTGCACAAACACATGTCTTTCACCTCTCCCAAATTCCTGAGGGCAAAACTGGAAATCAGAGATTCTCAGAACTAGAAGGCATTAGAGGTTGTTATCTAGGACCTTCAATCCTAGGCTGCCTGATGAGGGCATTCAATTCAGAGTGGGAAAGTGACTTGTCTGAAGATACGGAGATAAAGTCTTTTTAATTAAAAATTTCCTGTTGCTTTGAATAAACACCTGTTCTCTAGCTCCCAGCCCATGGAGGGGCATGGGTGACTCTGGCTCTTGGAAAATCTTTCTCCTCTTAGTTCAGAAAGGTTCAAGTTCTGTACTGCTAACTCTCACATCAGAATTAAATCTGGGTAAGTCACGAGGAGAACCAGATCTGACCAGGAAGAGGCAGAACAGACAGGAAACCTTGTTTGATTGCTGGAGACACACCCAGCATCTGAAATAGAACTTTCCCCAAACTGAGGCTGCTGCTCAGCTGCATTCAAGAATTATGAAATATCCAAACTGAAAGGGACCTTAGAACTACTTTGTTCACTCATCTTAACTTTACAGGTTCCCACATAGGTGGGTTGGTTCCCACCAACCAGAGATGATAGCAGGACTGGGACTAGAACCCAGTTAAAATTTTTTATTTTTAAAGATTTTATTCACTTATTTGTCTGAAAGAGTGAGTACAAGCAGGAGGAGAGACAGACAGAGGGAGAAACAGTTTCCCCATTGAGCAAGGAGCCTGATGTGGGACTCGATCCCAGGACCCTGAGATCATGACCTGAGCCCAAGGCAGACACTTAACCGACGGAGCCATCCAGGCATCCCTAGAACCCAAGTTTTGTTTTCTTTTTTTTTTTTTTTAATATTTTATTTATTCATTTGACAGACAGAGGTCACAGGTAGGCAGAGAGGCAGGCAGAGAGAAAGGGGAGGAAGCAGGCTCCCTGCCAAGCGGAGAGCCCAATGCGGGGCTCGATCCCAAGACCCTGGGACCATGACCTGAGCCGAAGGCAGAGGCTTTAACCCACTGAGCCACCCAGGTGCCCTGAACCCAAGTTTTCTAAAGACCATCCAATGTTCTTTGCACTGCCTGACATGGATAAGGCCTTGTGGGACCTTCCTGACGCCCCATTGGTAGCCTGGGATCTGAGCAGCCACCTGACCAATGCAACAGTAAGGAGAGGAGGTTGGGAGTTGCACAAACACCTGGTGCAGTTCAGAAAGTTCCCCCAGGGGTAAACCAGGGCCTGAAACAGGGACACCACTATCAGGGATGCCCCAAAGCCTACGGCTCTGTTCCTTACTGTGGTCTGGCTTCTGCAGGTCCTGCATGACCACATTGCCTACCGCTATGAGGTTTTGGAGATGATCGGGAAAGGGTCCTTTGGACAGGTGGCCAAGTGCTTGGATCACAAAAACAATGAGTTGGTGGCCTTGAAAATCATCAGGAACAAGAAGAGGTGTGGTTTGGTAGACGGCCTGGGCCATGGGAGGGGTGGTCTACATGATTCTGGCCCCGTCACAATGCCAATCCTTCCTGACTCTGCCTTTTTCTCTGATCTTCCTTGTCCTTTCCTCTTTCTCTAATTATCTGATTCCACAATGGGGCAAAGAGGAGGCAAGAATATGATGCTTTTAGTGCTTTCTACCCGCACCCCCTGGACTCTTGTTGGGGCGATGGGGAGGGGCTGGAGGAAGGGGCTAACTGCTGCAGTATGACGTGACTCTGAATTCTGTCCCATTCCCTATCCTGCCACTCCCCTGCCACTTCAGATTTCACCACCAGGCCCTGGTGGAGCTGAAGATCCTGGAAGCTCTCAGAAGGAAGGACAAAGACAACACCCACAATGTGGTGCACATGAAGGACTTTTTCTATTTTCGCAATCATCTCTGCATCTCCTTTGAACTCCTGGGGTCAGCTGCTTTTTCTTTTAATTTATTTTCTTTTGAAAAAGTTGCTTAAGGTGACAGAAGAGAAACTTCGAGGTCAGAACACTAGGTTTTTCTAGATGTGGGCTTTTGATGACTAGAGTGGACACGACGGGCAAGGAGCCAATGGAGCTGACACAAAGCTGTCCATCTCACCCCATCCCTCAGTCACATCTGTCGCCTGACAGCATACTCAGGATGTGCTGCCTCAGTTCTGGGTGCCAAACTGGGTGACATAACCAATACAAGTCCTCTTTCCTCAAGACTAAAACAGAAATATATTGAAAGGGCTTATCCCATGCCACCATGTCCCCACTCACTGGCTTTATAATCCTGTGGTGCTGAGTTTGGAACCCAAGGGAGCAGGCAGCTAGTGTTCCCGGGGGTGGGGTGGGGAGGACTTTGATTTTGAGCAAATCAGGATAGGAGCAGATATTTTTGGTCAGGAAACAGAATCTGACTGAAATAGATTAGCATCACCTTTCTGAATATTGGAGCCAGAAGGGTGTGCTAATTGGAAGGGCATGCTAGTTTAATTACTTGTCTCTCTGAGAAGATCATCTTCCATAATTTGAACAAAACCAAAAACCCAGAAAGAATTTAGCAAAGGGGCATAATTAGGGTAGACTCTCAAGGGGCTCAGTATTATGGGATTCACTGAGCTGGTAGCTTGGTGCTCCCATGACACCACTGCTGGTAGTAAAATTCTAGGAACCAGGGAAATTTGAATCAGAAGGAACATTGATACTTTTCTCAGCACCTCTGATGACTACAAAATGTGGTCCACTTTCCAGTATGCAGAGGTGAATTATCTCTCTTCTGTCAAAATGAACAAGCCAGGATGCCTTTCTAGACCATTACTCACAGTCACAGTCAGATATCATTGTATTTAAAAGAGCTTTGAGAAGTGAGGAGGGACAGGAGTGCAGAGGGAGAATCCAAAGACCAGAGAGGTTAGGAGTTTCCCAAGGTCACACAGGTAGTCAGGACGAGGCTAGAGCTTCACATCTCCCCTGTACTCCTCAAGAATAAATGGCTTCCTAAATACTTCCGGAGTTCCAGAGGGCTTACAAATGGAAGATCGGGGGAAACCGGGAAGAAGTTGATGCAGAGTTGTCTCTGGGCTGTGCCCTTCTTTCCCTCCTCTTCCCATCTTAACAGTTTGCAGAGTCCCAAACTGATAGCCCACAGAACCGTTTTTCTTGTTAAAATGCTTTGCATTAGTTTCCAATATTTGTAAGTCATCGGATTTCACATAATATAAAAGGTTTTTTATACAATAGTGTAGGCTTCTGCCTGTCTAGAAAATTTAGGAGAATCTAGCAAGAGTAAATCATTTCTGCAAGGCTACAGTTGGATGGGACAAGCATCCAGGCTCACTTGAGATAGGGTAGGGTTTCTCCATTTGCCTTAACCCCCACCTGCCCACTCTCTTATCCCCTTACCATCAGGAACCTTTAGATGTTTTAGATAGCCTTATTAGCTCGGGGGGTAGGAGTAGCCACTTGTTTGGGTGGTGGAATTCCTGAATCTCTTTGAAGGGCCTGAGAAACTACGAATATCTCAGAAGTTTGGCCCAACCTTTTAACACCCACATGTGTAAAAAAGTGGTTAAATGATATTGCCACATAAGAAACAAGGGGACATCTGAGAGGCCAGCACAGTGATTCTTGGGTCCCCCAAGAATCATGGGAAAAGTTGAGTATGTGGGACATGGAAAGCCCTGCCTCTGGTCTGAGGCTTGCCTACTCCCAGAGGGAAACCAGGTGATATGGGATTGCTTGTAGGCTCAAACTCAGCAGTATGTCTTCTGCACTGATACACACACCTCACTTTCTCTCCCTTTTTCAGAATCAACCTATATGAGTTGATGAAGAATAACAGCTTTCAAGGCTTCAGTCTGTCGATAGTGCGGCGTTTCACCCTCTCTGTCTTGAAGTGTTTGCAAATGCTTTACGTAGAGAAAATTATTCACTGTGATCTCAAGCCTGTGAGTATAAGCTCTGTCCTGCCAAGGGAGCGGGTTCCCGCCCTCAGAAATGGTTCGCCCCATTCTGTTCTTTAGTGGTAACTGGGAAGCCATCATGGCCAAGACTCCAGGGTGGGAGCCAAGGAGTTATGTTTTTATGTTGTGTAATCCAAGAACACTGCAATGAAGACTAAGGGGCAGATATCAGGACAATGCTTTATCATGATCAGGGCAATGGTTTATCATCAAGACAGATGGGAGCAGGAAGGTCTGAGGGCTTTCCTACAGGGGGCTTAGGGGTGTTCAGAGACATATGTGGGTAGATGGAGAACCTCTGTACTAAACCCTGACTTTATCCACTGTACTCTGAGTTGGTCCTAGGATTTGCTCCAAATGACGTGCCCTTCCCACATGTTCTGCTGGTGTTCTATTCTTAGCTCTATTATTGCTCTGGTTGCTATGTAGGGATGCTTTCTTTATCTTCCGCTGACTGCAAGCTCCCCCAAGGTCAGGGACCATGTCTTCTCACCATTTAATTCCCAGGATCTATCATGGTACCTGGCAATAGTAATGGTAGGCAACAAATAAATGCTTGTTAGAAGGGTTAATGACTGCAGACTTGAGGAGTGCGGGGAGGTAGCTAGGGGGAAGGGATAAGGGTGTGAAGTAGGCAATCAGGAGCTGGTTCCAAAAACAACATGGCTCTCACAAATATGTAAATATTCCTTAAATTTTCCTCATTCCCTCCCTTCTCCTCATGCTCCCTGAAACAGTTAATTTTTTATTGTTTTCTGTTCCTGTATAGTTTATACAGCATTATATCAGTTTCAGGTGTACAATATAGTGACTCCAACATTTCCATACCACACTGATGCTCATCATGATAAGTGTACTCTCTAATCCCCATCATCTATTACCCCCATCCCTGCACCCACCTTCCATCTGATAGCCATCAGTTTGTTCTCTGTGGTTAAGAGTCTGTTAAAAAACATCTTGGTTTGTCTCTCTCTTTCTTCCTCTCGTTTTTTTGCTTTGGTTCTTAAATTCCACATGTGAGTGAAATCATATGGTATTTTTCTTCATCTCACTTATTTCCTTTAGCATTATGCTCTCTAGCTCCATCCACATTGTTTCAAATGGCAAGATTTCATTCTTTTTTATGGCTGAATAATGTTCTATTGTGTGTGTGTGTGTGTGTGTATATATATCTCCCACCTTTTCTTTATCCATTCATCAGTTGATGGACTCTTGGCCTGCTTCCATAATTTGGTTATTGTAAATAATGCTGCTATAAACATAGGAGTGCATACATCCCTTTGAATTAGTGTTTTGTATTTTGGAGTAAATACCCAGTGGTGGATTATAGGGTAAATCTATTTTTTTAATTTAATTTTTTTCAGTGTTCCAAGATTCATTGTTTGTGCACCACACCCAGTGCTCCAATGCAATACATGCTCTCCTTAATACCCACCACCGGGGTCACCCAACTCCTCAACCCTCTCCCCGCCAAAACCCTCAGTTTGTTTCTCAGAGTCCACAGTCTCTCATGGTTTGTCTACCCCTCCAATATCCCCCAACTTACTTCTCGCCTCCTTCTTACAATGTCCTCCGTGTTATTCCTCATGCTCCACAAGTAAGTGAAACCATATGGTAATTGACTCTCTCTGCTTGACTTATTTTACTCAGCATAATCTCCTCCAGTCCTATCCATGTTGATACAAAAGTTGGGTATTCATCATTTCTGATGGAGGCATAATATTCCATTGTATAAATGGACCATATCTTCTTTATCCATTCATCTATTGAAGGGCAACTTGGCTCTTTCTACAGTTAACTTTTTGAGGAACCTCCATACCAAAACAATATATATATTTTTAAAAAACTGTAACTCATTGGGCAAATTTGGGATATTTTTACAATCCAATAATGACAAGATAGAGATGTTCTCTCAGGACTTACTGGTGGGGTCTCACAAGACTGGTGATACATTGTTTTATTCTACACATTCAAGTACCTAATCCTCAGCTTTGTCGCTTCAAAAGGTCACTACATCCATGGTTTTGGGCTTAGAAGACTGACCCTAAGCAAGGAAATTCTCATGACATAGTGGATTTCTTTGAGAAATAGTAAACTAGAATATACATACCCAGTAGAAAAGTGTGCATGCAACCAGGTGAGTGCTTGGTGATGGTAGATCAAGAACCGGGGGGTTATTCAAAGATGCAAATGTAGTGTTGTGAAGGGACATCTGCACCCCAATGTTTAGAACAGCAGTGTCCACAATAGCCAAACATGGAAAAAGAGTCCAGATGTCCACTGACAGATGAATGGATAAAGAAGATGTGGTTTATATATACAGTAGATATTACTCAGGCATCAAAGAAATGAAGTCTTCCCATTTGCAATTCTGTGGATGAAGAAACTAGAGGGTGTATGCTAAGTGAAATAAGTCAATCAGAGAAAGACAATTATATGATTTCATTCAATGTGGAATTCAAGAGACAGAACAGATGAGCATAGGGGAAGGGAGGGAAAAATAAAACGAGAAAAATTAGAGAGGGAGACAAATCATTACAGACTCTTAATCATAGGAAACTGAGGGCTGCTGGAGGGGTGGGGTGTAGGGGAATGCAGTAGCTGGGTGATGGGCATTAAGGAGGGCACTTCATATAATGAGCACTGGGTGTTCTATACAACTGATGAGCCACTGAACTCTACTTTGGAAATGAATAATAGACTATATGTGAATTAATTGAATTTAAAAATCTTTTAAAAAAGATTCCAGGAGTTATTGACTCAAAGGATAGTTTTGATGAGCTGCTATGGCTTGATGCATCGATCCTCTCTCTAGAGCTATATTCTATTAATATGATGGGAAGGCCTATGCCGTTCAGTTACGGAACCTTTGCATTGGTCTGGAGACACACCGGTAATGTCTGCTTTTTACAGACTTTGGCTGATTGAAGCCTTCCAGTTAATATAGATATTCTTTAGGAAAGGAATATGGACTAAGTTTGATTTGTGGTGCCAGAGGCTTCAGACCTGGCCTGCATGGGTCATATCTAGAAAGTTAAGGGACTCAGTAAACAACTAATTCATCTGATACTCATGATAGTCAATTCATCTGATATTGAGAACTGTGAAAACATGACTTTTACTTTAAACTCCAGCCCTAGGTAGTACACCCTTGTGCTCAGAAAGCCCAGGGGCTATGCTTCCTTAACCACAGCTCTCTGGGGACCCTGGTTTCACATTTTCCCCAAAGTCAGTGAAAGAATCACAACTCAAAATGAATTATTGCCTTTTTTTTAATCCATTACTGACATATCGGTATGTTGGAGGAATATTTACTGGAAACATTAGATTTAGTCAATGATATTTCTAAGGCCTTATGCAAGCAAGAGATAGAGTCAGGTGCTAAGGAGATAAAAATGGGGTTCAGGAGTTACACATTCTCTATGGGGAAGGAGATAAAATATGTTCAAAAGAAATACTTCCAGGCAGCCAATGCTGGGTCAAAATAAGAGGTACAGACCACAGATTGAATGGGGTCAGAGGAGCGGGGAGAACATGGTGTCTGGAGATGTGGGAGGAGGCCAGCTTGGAGCTAGTCACGTTTTGAACTGGGTCCCAGAGGATGGTAGGCATTTTGGTAAGTAGCGTGTGTAGAGCAACATTATTAAAACCTGACATCTGTCTTTCTCCTTCTCTCTAGGAGAATATAGTGTTATACCAAAAGGGCCAAGTCTCTGTTAAAGTAATTGACTTTGGATCAAGTTGTTATGAACACCAGAAAGGTAGGCCCATTCTGATCCCTTTCGGAATTTTCCTCTTGTGATTTCTTTCACTTACTGAAGGACCACTTCTGATGGGGGGTCGCCTGGGTTCTAGTATGGGCTCAGCCATAACAATTGCTGGTGTGATTTTGAACACGGTGTTTCACTTCTCTGAACCTAAGTCTCCTCATCTATAAAACGAGAAGATTGGACTCAAATTCTACAAGGGTCCTTTGCAGCTCTTAAATTCTGTATCTGGAATTACCCCAGAGCCCTGACCCCCAAAACTAACTAGATGTGCATCTAAATTACTAGAGGCCTCTGAAAACTTACAGCTCCCAGGGCCTCACCCCAGACGTACTGAATCTAAATTTCTGGGGGAGATCCCAGCAGTTTGCACTGTAGAACACACAGGCATTCTGAGGTTTGGGGTTCACGGCCCTCAGCTCTCAAGACTATATTTTCTCCCAAGCTAGAATGCAGAAAACAGCGTTGGAGTACACTTGCACAAACATCACTGAACTTGATTTAAGTGCCTCTTCTTTTGACTTCTACCAAGTTTGATGGCAAAAGCATGTACCATTTAATAAACGCTGATGGAGTATCTTCTCTAGGTCTGTTACCATTCTGGTTACAGGAACAAAAAAACCAAACATGCCCTGTGCTCTGATTGCTTACAGTTCAGTGGAAGAAACAAAGATATGAAGGTAGCAGGTACAGTGATTATGCGTATGGGCAGACTGTGCAAGGAGCATAGCAAAGAGGGGCTTGGGACTCGCCTTCAAGGTGGCAGGGCATGTCAGAGGAAGCCTCCTGAGGCCAAAGAAAAGACTACCAGATGGTTGTTTCCACATATTCTGCAGTACTACTTTTGAAGACACACGTTTGTCTTTTATGCATGGAACCCATAAGAAATTCCAGCTATAAAACAGGCTGCCTCCCTCAGAGTACCCATCTGCTTACTCTTCTCAGCCATGAAAGCTGTGCAGCCTCTTGCCTTGGCTGCCTGGATGCTCCGAACAGAATGTGTAATGATCCTGTCCTTGCTTACAGAGAGTCATTTCCCCCTTTCTGTATCTTTTGCGTTCCTTTTATCTTTATTTTAACCATGAGGCTATATAGAGTATGGATACTAGACTTGAACGGCCTGAGTTCAAATCCCAGCTCTGCCACTTATCACTGAATGACCTTGATAATTTCCTGAATCTTTGTATACCCCAGTTTTCTCATTGTAAGATGGGGACAGTAATAGCACCTGCTTCACAGGATTGTTGAAAGACTGAGAGTTGCTTTCTATAAAGCACTTGGAATAGTGCCTGGCACATGGTAAAGATTTCTCTTTTAAGATTTTATTTATTTATTTGACAGAGAGAGAGGGAGAGAGCACAAGCAGGGAGAGTGACAGGCAGAGGGAGAGGGAGAAGCAGGCTCCCTGCTGAGCAGGGAGCCCAATGAGGGACTGGATCCCAGGCCCTGGGATCATGACCTGAGCCAAAGGCATGTTTCTTAGCTGACTGAGCCACCCACACGTTAAGGATTATAGGAGTGTCCATTAAATCTATTTTTCAAAGTTATGCTGGGTATATATGTCCTTTGATTGCAAGGTACATCAAATACATTTTGTACATAGGCAACATGCAAAAGTCATTTTTGTTATATCTTTACTTTGTTTTAAATCACAAAATTGTTGTTTTTTACTGTAACCAATCCAAACAACAGAGAAGTGACTATAGAATCCTTGCCCTGCCATCGTCTAGGTAAAGAATGTTAGCTTGCGAAGGTAACTATAGTGTCCCGTTTCTCTCACCTCTGAAAAATCTAGGCTCCCCACCATACTGTCTTCTGTATGGCTTCATCTGTTGAGACTCTGGGGTCCCTTCCTCCTATATGTTATACAACACAATGCACACGATATACTGAAGACACACTAGGAGTGTACACATTTTGCATGTTTCTTTTTCCATTTTACTATGACTCTTTCCTTGCCAAATCACAATACTTCCAGAAGATAGCTACCCAAAATTAACATGATAGTTTGAAAATTTAGCTTTATATTAATCTGTTTCCTCTTTTAATACAGTTTCATTGACTTAAATGTCCTTCCCTAGAACAATGCCTATGTTAAGAGTTCTGACCAATAAAGTGAGCATAGTAACATCATATGATAATCAGGTTGCTGTGAAGATTTGATGAGATTATACATGTACCTTGACTCAGAAGTGCTGGTCAGGGGCTCCTGGGAGGCTCAGTGGGTTAAAGCTGTTGCCTTCGGCTCAGGTCATGATCCCAGCGTCCTGGGATCTAGCCCCACATCGGGCTCTCTGCTCAGCGGGGAGCCTGCTTCCCCCCCTCTCTCTGCCTGCCTCTCTGCCTACTTGTGATCTCTCTGTCAAAAAAATAAATAAAATCTTTAAAAAATCAAAAAAAGAAGAAGAAGTGCTGGTCAGCTGTACTTCCATCTCCCTGCAAAGCCTAGAGAGTGAAAAGGGGAGGGGAGTCTTAGTTATCCTCGACCTTCACCTGAGAAGGTATACTGGAGAAGTGTGTTTTGGAGAGAAGGATTTTACATGCTGGTTCTCTTTCTTTCCCAGTGTACACCTACATCCAAAGCCGGTTCTATAGATCCCCAGAGGTGATCCTGGGCCATCCCTACAACATGGCCATTGATATGTGGAGCCTGGGCTGCATCATGGCTGAGCTGTACACCGGATACCCTCTGTTCCCTGGGGAGAATGAAGTGGAGCAGCTGGCCTGCATCATGGAGGTGAGGGGAGGGCTGAAGTGCTACAGGATAGTACATAGCTTGCCCTCCCAAACACTGGGCTGCATCACAGTCGTTGTAGGGCAGTGGCCCGTGTGCTTTTTTGTTGTTGTTGGATGTTCCCTAAAAGTATCTTTGGAATTACGTGCACCTCTATACACTTTTGCCTTAACATCAGACATTTTTATCATACATTTAAGTAGTTGCAGAGGATGAAACTTCCACCATATTATGAAAGTGACATTTTATTTTTTTATTTCTATTTGTTTTTATTGTTTAATCATTTCAAAAATCTTATATAATTAACATAAAGTGATATATTAGTTTCAGGTGTAATGACTCAGTAATTCTATAGATTACTCAGTGCTCAACATGAGAAGTGTATTCCTTATTTATTTATTTATTTATTTATTTGGGAGAGAAAGTACTTGCAAGCATGAATTGAGGGTGGGTGGGATGGGGAGGGGCAGAGGGAGAGAGAATTTTTTTTTTAAAGGTTTTATTTATTTATTTGACAGACAGAGATCACAAGTAGGCAGAGAGGCAGGCAGAGAGAGAGGAAGGGAAGCAGGCTCCCCACTGAGCAGTGAGCCCGATGTGGGGCTCGATCTCAGGACCCTGGGATCATGACCTGAACCGAAGGCAGAAGCTTTAAACCACTGAGCCACCCAAGTGCCCCGAGAGAGAGAATCTTAAGCAAGCTCCATGCCCAGCATGGAGCCCAACATAGGGCTCCATCTGATGACCCTGAGCTTACATCCTGAGCCAAATTCAAGAGTTGTATGCTTAACCAACTGAGCCACATAGGCACCCTGATAAGTGTATTCTTTTTTTAATTAATTTATTTATTTTCAGCATAACAGTATTCATTATTTTTTCACCACACCCAGTGCTCCATGCAATCGTGTCCTCTATAATACCCACCACCTGGTACCCCAACCTCCCACCCCCCCGCCACCTCAAATCCCTCAGACTGTTTTTCAGAGTCCATAGTCTCTCAGATTCACCTCCCCTTCCAATTTACCCCAACTCCCTTCTCCTCTCTAACACCCCTTGTCCTCCATGCTATAAGTGTATTCTTAATTCCCCTCAACTAGTTCGCCCATCCTTCATTCACCTCCCTTCTGGTAACCACCTGTTCTTTATAATTAAGAGTCTGTTTTTTTTTTCCTCATTTATCTTCACTTATTTGTTTTGTTTTTAAAATTCTGAGTATAAGTGAAGCCGTATGGTATTTGTGTTTATCTGACTGACTTAGCTTTATATTCTGTTCATATATTCTGTTTATATTGTGTTTTTCTGACTTAGCATTATATTCTGTAAATCCATCCATGTTGTTGCAAGTGGCAGGATTTCATTCTTTTTTGTAGCTGAGTAATATTCTGTTGTGTATCTGTATACCACATCTATATATACACACCACATCTTTGTATATGTATGTATACCACATCCATATATATACCATAATATGTATATGCACCACATCTTCTTATATATATACATCTCTCTCTCTCTCTCTCTAAATACACACACACATACACACACACACACACACACACACACACACGCACACCCCGCATCTTTATCCATTTATCTATTGATGGACAACTTGGGTTGTTTCCATAATTTGGCTATTGTAAATAATGCTGCAATAAACATAGGGGTGTGTTTATCTTTTCAAATTAGTGCCTTTGTATTCTTTGGGTAAATACCCAGTAATGGAATTACTGGATCATATGGTAATTATGTTTTTAATCTTTTGAGGAACCTCCATACTGTTTTCCAGAGTGGCTGCACCAGCTTGCATTCTCTCCAACAGTACACGAGTATTCCTTTTTCTCTACATCCTTGCCAACAGTTGTTTCTTGTGTGTTTTATTTTAGCCATTCTGACAGGTGTGAGGTAACATCTCATTGTGGATTTTATTTGCATTTCCCTGATGATGAGTGATATTGAGTATCTTTTCATGTAACTGTTGATCATCTGTATGTCTTCTTTGGAAAAATATCTATTTATGTCTTCTGTCCATTCTTAATTGGATTATTTATTTTTTAGATGTTGAGTTGTGTAAATTCTTCATCTATTTTGGATACTAACACTTTATTAGATATGTCCTTTACAAATATCTTTTCTTATTTGGGAGATTGTCTTTCAGTTTTGTTGATTGTTTCCTTTGCTGTGCAAGAAGTATTTTATTCTGATGTAGTCCCAGCAGTTTATTTTTGCTTTTATTTCCCTTGCCTTAGGAGACATATCTAGAAAAATGTTGCTATGGCTGATGTCAGAGAAATTACTGCTTATGCTCTTTTCTAGAATTTTTATGGGTTCAGATCTCACATTAGGTTTAATCCATTTTAAGTGTTTTTGTGTATGGTGTAAGAAAGTGATGCATTTTCATTCTTTTGCATGTTGCTGTCCAGTTTTGAGTCGATCTAGAAAATAGGAATTTGGGATGTATAGATGCATAGATAGATAATAGGTAGAAATTAGATAGATAATTAAGAAGACTAACATAAATATATACTACATATACTTACACATATAGAATATATAAATAAATATGTGTATATGTATATATATATATATATATATAGAGAGAGAGAGAGAGAGAGAGAGAAATTAGATTTTTGTTCATAGTCCAAATATCTTTGTTCACTGGTATAATCCTGTCTTTTTCCATTGCATATTCTTGCCTCTTTTATCAAAGATTAATTGACCATATAGTCATAGGTTTATTTCTGTGTTATAAACCATAAGTCATTGGTTCCTTTGATCCATGTGACTATTTTTGCACTAGCACTGTACTGTTTTGATTACTACACCTTTATAGTTTATCTCAAAATCTGGTATTGTGAGATGTCCAGTTTTGTTCTTCTTTTTCAAGATTGCTTTTCCTATTTGGGTCTTTTGCAGTTCCATATAAATTTTGGGATTATTTGTTTTAATTTTGTGAAAATGCTGTTTGTATTTTGATAATGATTACATTAAATTATATATTGCTTTGGATAGTATAGGATACACACACACACACACACACACACACATATATATATTTAACAGTATTTATTCTCCTAATCTTTGAACATGGAATATTTTTCCATTTGTTTGCATTGTTTTCAATGTCTTTCATCAGTGTTTTAGAGTTTTTAGAGTACAGGTCTTTCTTTTTTTTTATGTTCAGTTAGCACTGTATAGTACATCGTTAGTTTTTGATGTAGTGTTCAATGATCCATTAGTTGCATATAACACCCAGTGCTCATCACAACACGTGCCCTCCTTAAACCCATCACCCTGTTACCCTATCCCCCAATGACCCTACTCTCTGAAACCCTGTTTGTTTCCCAGGGTCCATAGTCTCTCATGGTTTGTCTCCATCTCTAATTTCTCCTCCTTCAGATTTCCCTCCCTTCCCCTATGGTCCTCCATGCTGTTGCTAATGTTTCACATACGAGTGAAACCATAATAATTGTCTTTCTCTGCTTGACTTATTTCCCTCAGCATATTCCTTTCCAGTTCCATCCATGTTGATGCAAATGGTATATATTCATCCTTTCTGATGGTTGAGTAAAATTCCAATGTGACACACACACACACACAACACACACACACACATATGTAAATAGAATCACATCTTCTTTATCCATTTATCTGTTGAAGGGCATCTGGGCTTCTTCCGCAGTTTGGCTATTGTGGACTTTGCTGCTATGAACATTGGTGTGCATGTGCCCCTTCTTTTCACTACATTTGTATCTTTGGGGTAAATATCTAAAAGTGCAATTGCTGGGTCGTAGGGTAGCTCTATTTTTAACATCTTGAAGAACCTCCATACTGTTTTCCAGAGTTGGAAACAGAACTAGCTTGCATTCCACTAACAGTGTAAAATGGTTCCCCTTTCTCCGCATCCTCACCAACATTTGTTGTTTCTGTTTTGTTAATTTTTGCCATTCTAACTGATGTAAGGTGGTATCTCATTGTGGCTTTGATTTGTAATTCCCTGATGGCTAGTGATGTTAAGCATTTTTTCATCTTTTATCTCTTTGGTTAAGTTTATTCTTAGATATTTTAGTATTTTGGTGCAATTCTTTTCTTAATTTCTCTTTCTGCTAGAATAGTGACATTTTAAAATTAAACTATTATACCAGTCTTTCAAATGTACTCAGAAATACGTAAAAACCAGAGATAACACCTATCCAAATCTATGTATTGTTCAGTCAGTAGTCATTCACTATCCCAGCTTTCTGGAAAGAATATCTTCCAATAAGAAGTCTTTCCAAGACTCACTAAGTCAAACTGAGAAAGTCAGTTATCATATGGTTTCACTTACTTGTGGAACATAAGGATTAGCATGGAGGACACTAGGAAAAGGAAGGGGAAAATGAAGAGAGGGAAATCAGAGTGGGAGATGAACCATGAGAGACTATGGACTCTGGGAAACAAATTGAGGGTTTTAGAAGGGAGGGGTATGGGGGGGGGATGTATAAGCCTCGTGATGGGTATTAAGGAGGATTGCATGGAGCACTGTGTGTTATAAGCAAACAATGAATCATGGAACACTACCTCAAAATCTAATGATGTACTGTGTGGTGACTAATATAATATTAAAAAAAAGACTCATTGTATGATGATTTATTATGTATTCTTAAAAGCATCGTGTTATGGAGCTAAATTAGACAAAACAGGAGAAAATAGCCCTAAAAATTAGAAATTTCATATTTTAGATATTTTGACTATGAACAAAGATCTAATTTCCCTTTCTCCATATGTATATATATATACACATATATAAACATATGTATATATATACATATATACATAAGCGTGTGTGTATGTGTATGTTAGTCTCCCTAATTATCTAATATCTGTTTATCTGTCTGTCCATCCCATATTTCTATTTTCAAGATCGACTCAAAGTAATAGCTGGTCAGAGAAACACACACATAAACTTGAGAATTATTAAACATAGTTTCATTTCATGATTGAAACTAATAAGTATTAACATAATTTAGGTGATAGTAGTTATAAATGATATCTATGATGGAATGAACACTGGCCTGGGAATCAGGAAAATGGAGCCTAGTCTGAGCTCTTTCTATTGGGCAAGTCAGTTCCCCCTTCTGGACCACTCTAAAATGAGATGATCAGAGTACTTGGCTTCTAAGGTTGATGACGAATGATTTAATGAAGCGTTCCTGAACCAATCCTGTTTCTAATACCAAGAAGAACGGGGAAGTATGGGATCTGGGTTGAGGTCCCTTTGGCCCAGAACTGATTCAGCTTCCTCCTCATCTCAGTGTCACTGAGACTGAGGAGGAGGAGGAGGATAGGGTTGTGCATGGATGTGGCTGGGAACCCAGCTGCAAGGATAGGTAACCCAGGGCTGAGGATGACACCTGTGCTCTGTCTCTGTGTATCCCTATAGGCTGCAGTGGGTAAAGGTGAATAAGTAAGTGGTGCACATTTCTTTTCTCATATAGTAGACTGATACTCATCTGGTGATTTCCACTTCTCAGGGTTGGGGTATGTCATTCCTTAATTCAAGGGTAGTCAGCACATACAATGGTTTATTTATTCTGACACTGAGATCTGGCCGCCATTAAAAGTTGGCTACCTCCAGTTGGTCTTAATGCTTATTTAGAATAACATGACTGACATTGATGCTCAGGATACTCTAAGAGCCCTAAATTAGGCATCAGAAGACCTATGCTCTGGGCCTTTTTCTCATTGGCTTGAGGTTATCACTTAATATACCCGGATCCGGATCCTTATCTGTAGAAGCAAAATTTGGCCAAAGTCCCATCCAGCTCTAATGTGTGACTCCACAAGAGTGAACCCACTGCATTGTACTTGTTGAAGGTGCTGGGCCTGCCACCAACCCACTTCATTCAGACGGCTTCCAGGAGACAGACATTCTTTGGTAAGTCCCAGGTCTAATGCTCTTTCTCCAATTGTGATGATGAAGTCTCATAGACCTTGGAGGTACCCCCCACACCTAAACATCATTCAGTGCTCTTGCGCTGGGCCCATCCCAAAGGCAACCTGTGATTAGGAACTTCTGCTAGAAAAGGAAAAAGTTGCTGAAAAGTGATTCCAGAAAGCACGATGGAAATGGGATGGGGAAGTCACATTGGAAAGGAGGTCTTGGCATAAAAATGACCAGGTTCCTGCTCAGAAGATCAGCAGAAATGGAAACTTCAAAGCCTATAATGATGCCCTTTCCTGTAAAGTCTCCTTACTTCTGCAAGCAGCTTGCCCTTTCAATGTACTGTGCAGGGAAATCAAAGAACAGAAGCTTCTTTCTAAGAATAGTGGGAAATTTCTTTGCTACATTTTATGATTATTGAAACATCATTCTTTCCTGCTGAAAAATCTCTTAATCCTCCAAATCTTTTCTATGCCAGAATCATCACAACTTTGCTATAAAATGGGTAAATAAAGGCTGTTAGAACAGTTTGGCTGTGCACATGTTGCGACTTGCCAGTTATGTATAGGACAGTTACATAATTGCTGGAATTAAGCCTCCTCCATGGCCCCATGCTGCCCACCCCCCATCATAGTTCCCAGGCTCTGGATTTTCTGATCCTCTGCCTTTCTATTTGACTGGTGCTGTGAGATTGACAGGCAGATCAACAAGGTCCAAGGAGGCAGGGCTTCCAGAGCATTATGTACAAATAGATAAAGTCAGTCCCATATCTAAAATCCTTTTAAAGACCCACAAAAACCTAAGGGTTTATTATGTAGAAAAATCCATAGTGACTAGAAGTTTGGCCAAGTGGAATGAAGCCAGACATGAGATAGACACAGATAGGGGCTCTGCACCATCTGAAATGACATTTTTGACCAGCCAGTCTCATCAGGATAGTTTCTAGGCTTCTATTGGTTGTGGAATCGCCATCGTTCCTAGCCCTTTCATCTCTTATTTCCACTCGAGTGCCTTCAAAATGGGGAAAATCTCTTACTTTCTTTCCACAGCTTGTCCTATCAATAAAAGAGTTGATAGGGGAATTCCTGGACAAAAAGGTTTTAGTCATGTTGATGGTCAGTCAGTATACATTGGTTCAGTCATGTGGGGATTAAAATGTAAGCTACTTCTGCACCATTTGGTAAAAAGCCCCTTCCACAGCTACAGGTTCCCTGGCCCCTTTCCCAGGACCCGTTGGACTCACCATTATCCAGAAACTAAAAGTTTAAGCTCTGGCAAGCAGAGAGGCCTCCATGACCCTGTTTCAGTACCAAAGCTATCATCATTTCTGATTGGTTAGTCCCTTGCCATTCTAATGGTTAAATCGTTGAGAGATCATCTTGTAGTCATGGTTGGAGCTTCAAAACCTTCCGTTTGGGCACAGTCAGCATCCTGGCTGCCTTTGAACAGTGTCCATGCACTAACCCTTCTTCTAGAGTAGTCTGATGGGAGGCAGGAAGATCTAGCTGACTTGTTTGTAACATACATAGAACAATGGAACTGGTCTTTTAATTCCAGATATGCTTTTAGCATTCATCACTTCTAATTTAACCTTCTGGATTTCAAAGGATTTAGGGGAAAAAAGGAGGATATTGTTGTTCCCTCTTGCCAAAGGCATTGTGGGAAGAGCTATATCTTAAGCCTATAACACTAAATTTAAGATTATACTTTCAGTGTCCTTCTGAAAGTAAAGGGATATAGGGCATCTTGGTAAGACGGTCTGGTTCATAGAGAATGGTTTTTATCATCAGTGAGGCTTTAGAATAATGATGTGGTTTTGGTAGCAATATCCACATGACTTCAATTCCTGCATAAGAAAGGGCTTTATCAGGATGGGCATCTTCTTCAGCATTGCCCAAACTTTATCTGATTATAAGAATCAGTTGGAGACATGACAAAAATGCTAAACTTTATGATCTTCCTGTGTAACCTATGATATAGCAGATTTGAGGTGGGGTGCAAGAGTCTGTTATGTTTTTGACGAACGATCTTTGTGATTCTTTTGATAAGTTTGAGAAACACTTCACCTCAACTCTTGACTCTCCCTTCCCCAGATTTGGGCTGCCAACAGCTCCTCAACCCCCAGCTACTTGTAGTTTACACCCCCTGTTAGCAGCAAAATGATGTTGCTTCAAAGGCAGTAAGATATTTAGGTGCTCCAGGTCACAGGAAGGGGATGGAGAAATAAAGATTTATTAAATATGGGGAGTGTCAGAAAGGTGAGGGAAACATGTACAAGAAAAACAATTACATAGTGATTACTTTAGGAGCTGTCATTTATGCCTATGAGCCTGAATATCCAGTCTTTTGTAAAAGAGCAACATAGGATCCAATGGGAGCACTGCTGTCATAGTCAAAAAGGAAAAGGGGTTTGTAGGAGTTCTGTAGGAGTTCACAGTACCTATGCCCTATGCAATATCCCCAGCTCATTTTTATGTCTGTAAATATACATACCCATGTTTGTCTATACTCACATATACAAATTCGTGGTCTCTTCTAGGAATTCAGTGTGAGCAGATGTTCTTTTTCAGGCCCCACATGTTGCACTGATTACAAAAGTAATAGAAGGGCTTCATTATGCACCTCCTAGAATATGGCATGTGAATCCCACTGAGTTTTTGTGAGGAGTCAGTACAATGTGTAAACTGTGTGTGTATATTCACATCTATCCATATGCAGATTTACAAGGTGTGAGCATAAGTGGTCACTTTTTCTAAACATGCATAACTTTTCTGAACATGATGTCCAGAAGAGTGACCTCACCTTCAAAGCACTGCACGAATATTCTAGGGAAACCTTTGGAGCCATCTCCAGGACTTCTTTCCAGGCATGATAAATACATTTGGTGAGAGTTTTAATCAATAAAAATAACTGAAAGAAGTCATTTCCAAGCTGTAGCTTAAGCAACAAACCAAGTTTAATCATTCTAATTTATGGACAGAATTTTGATGTGGCTATAAAAAAGTAATGAGATTAATTTGCTTGTGTGGCTTATAAAAGGGTTCTGAAAGCAGATGACTCTCCTACAATGACTTTCTTATTATACTTCCATATTCTTATTTTATTGGGTTAGTGGGAAAGGAGCAAGGGCATAGATAATCCAAGAATAGACAATACCTTTTTTTGTTCAGAGCTGAGTGTTTTTGTCACTTCAGATTTATTTTATTATTATTATTGTTCATTATAATTATTATTGTACCCTGGTTAAGGTTAAGCCATTTGATTTGGGGAGGTGGGAAGGAGGCTCAGAACATATTGAATGGGGGAAAATTATTTGTAAAGGTTAATTGCATTCATTGCATAATCTACATATGACTCTTTCCATCTGAGATGGAAGTCATGTGTTTGTGTGTGGAGGAGGGGGCTAGTGTGACAGATCTAGAGCTGCAAAGACCCCTCCAAGAAACAGCATGGTTGAGTGAACAGCTTGATGTGACTAATGTATATTAACACATGGAACTAAACACAGAATGTTGTATCTCTAAAGATTCCAAAGGTTTTCCTAAAAATATGACCAACAACAGGGGGAAAAAAAGATACCCGGATTCCAAGGATCTCACGGTGGTGCTGAAAACCTACGACACAAGCTTCTTGGACTTTCTCAGAAGGTGTTTGGTGTGAGTTTGCAAGGGTGTCTTTGCCTCTGGGTTTCCTCTTAAAACACTGTATTTTCCCACATGTTTGCTGGTGAAAAGTCTGGGGCTGGAACATAGTTATAAAAATAAAAAATACTGACCATAGAGCTTGAAAGTCTGTAGAATACTTTCCCTTATCAGACTGTTCTCTTCTGTTCCTGGGTGATTAGCAGGGCAGAGGATTTGCTTCATTTTGAGATGTGGAAGCTGAGGCTCAATGACTTACCCTGGCTTAGTGTGTGGGTAGAGTTTGCCTTCTTGTTCTCAGACTGCCTGGGCAGCAAAGTTATAGATCAGTTCTAAATAGCTTCTGCTTCAGGAACTGAGGTAAACCTCTTGCATGTTGTAACTGTTTGCATACACACCCAGTGTATGGTTTCCGCCCCTCCTTCCCCTAGGATTCACAGCCTAAATGAAAGGATTAGGGAAGGGATGGTTTATAAAGCATTTATTATGTACAGCTTTTTTAGAATCTGTATGCTAGTTCTGAGTCTTAGAAATTAGGTTCTGTATTCTGATGAAGTCATAATGAAAAAAAGGAATAGTACATAAAGCATTTAGAATAATGCCGAGTGTTTCAAAAACACTAGCTCTTGTCACTCTTTTAAAAGAGGTTTTGCAAGTGTGTCTCCACTAAATGGCAAATAGATTAGCCACGTGATATTTGGTCAGTCATTGTCTCTCTCTGGGCCTCAGTTTCTTTTTCTTTATAATGAAGTATTCCTAAGGTGCCTTTTTAGCTGTATCAATCCTATAATTGTTAAGCATTTTTGAAACCATATGTTTATATGCTCTCATTCCTCCAGAGGGATGGAGTAGTTTTAGCAAAATACTCTTCTTGTATTTGTGCTCTCTGGGAATTAAGCTACTGGCTCAGCGGATAGGCCACCAAGTACTGCTGGAAGTTTTCCCATCTAGGGAGTCATGCTACTCATCTTAAGAATGGAGCTAGAGAAGGATCCTATCCATTACCTCCATCCCCCTACCCCAGCCTTTTGCTGAGGCTAGAGAATGAATGTGCATTAACATTAATGTGCATTAACTACAGAATGAATGTGCATAACAGAATGAATGTACGTATCATATAAAGTGACAGAAACTCACTACTGAGATGGAGATGAATTAGCCAGAAACCCCAACCATCCAGAACACAGTTCAGACCCAAGAAAGGAATTTTCTTTTTTAGTGTGAAGGGCTGGTTGCTTACAACTTGCAAGAGGTGATCAAGCTAATGGGGCGTATTACCTTATCCTCTTTTTTCCCTAATTAGCATATTTTTGGAATGACAGACTAAACATTTTGAGTTAAATTTAAGAGGGGTATATGTAAAGTCCTATGTCAAGTTTTTGCAGGCCAACTTGAGAAATTCAGGAGAGGGGAGTTATAGCTCAGCAGCAGTTCATTTGAAAAAGAACTGGGAGCTTGAGTTGCTTATGACCTTATAAATCTAGAATATTAATGCCATCTACCTGCAGCTAGAAGCCATTCCCAGCATGATGGACACCAGTAAGACAACAGCTGAAATTTCCTATCTAGAAAGGTGACAACCTAGGAAGGTGACAACCCTATTATAGGACCACACTTAGTAGTGATGTACATGTGTTTGGATAGTTGGACGATTGTGACATAAAAGATTAGTTGTCTCATTCTGTATACAGTAGGCACCCCCCACCTCTGCCCCAGTTTTGCCTTCTGTGGCTTCAGTTACCCGTAGTCAACTGCAGTCCAGACGCAGATGGACTTTCTGATGTCTTGTCAGAAAGCCACCACTAGCCTAGCACTACATCACCCTGCCTCTGTCCTTCGCCTCACTTCATCTCATCACATAGACATTTTATCACTTCACATCATAAGCAGGGTGAGTATAGGACTAAAAGATATTTTGAGAGGGAAAGACCACATTCACATTTTTACTATAGTATATTGTTATAATTGTTCTATTCCATTATTAGTTATCATTGTGAATATATTGCTGTGCCTAATTTATAAATTAAGTTTTATCATAGGTATGTATGTATAGGAAAGAACATAGTAAATGTGGAGTTTTATCCTATCTGTGCTTTCAGGCATCCATGGGGGTTAAGTTACCCCATGGGTAAGGGAGGACTATTGTAATGTTAATGGGTAAAATTAGAACCTGGGTCAAAGTTACTAGTGTCAAAGTTCCTGGGAAGTGTGAATTTTGGATCAATAGAAATGAACTTTGAAGAATTGTTTTTTATCAAGATTGGAATAGCTAATTCTGTAACTAAGCTCCTTGTCACTAAAAATACTCCAGAATGGCAGAAGGATTCAATGTTGAAGGTTCTGTCAGATGCCTTTTGTTTGGCTGGATTATACCCAAATCTCCTTATAATATTAATATTCTAGCACTCTGTCATGTTGTATAAGATATATTTGAAGGCCCAGATTTTGTAGTTTGGAACTTGAAATTAAGCATCTCTTTGTTTTGATCTCAGTTTATTGAGATGGTTAAGATTGGTTAAGATATGGTTAAGATTTTCTATAATATTTCTTGAGCAAGAAATCCTGGGGATAAAAATATATGTTTATAAAAAATAAAAAATTAAAAAAAAAAATCCTAGGAACCCTGGAAGATTTGGGCTCTAATATATTCCCTGGTTTGTCATGCAAATTTCACACAAAGATTGTCTTTATAATCGCTTCCAGGTACTTTTTATATGTTGTAATCTCTATTCTAAGATGATATCTTTGAGTTATAATATGGTTTAAATGGGTTCTTTAAGAATGAACCATTTTTATTATATCTTATTTAGGTTCTTTTTTGGGGTCTTTTAAAATGTTTTCAACATTAGAAAGGGAAGCAAAACAATAACCCATGCTGGGCTTTGTTATATAGATGGGAACCTTCTCTTCGCATGACCCCTGACCAGGCCCTCAAGCATGCTTGGATTCATGAGCCACGGAATCTCAAACCACGGTCCAGGCCCCAGACCCTGAGGAAAGCCAGTCTCTGTCTCCCCTCTGAAACTCGGAAGGCCAAGATTCAAGGGCATCATCACTTGGACGTAAAAGGTACAGCTCTTCAAATAGCCAGTCCTCCTCCTGTAGTCCAGGGCTTGGGTATCTCTAGAGGATTCCTGTCAATTTCTCTGAACTCAACCTTGGATAATAATTCTGACTACATCACTACTTGCCAGCCATTTCTCACTTTTGAGATTTAACCTGTTTCAGGAGACTCGTGGGTTTGCTTCTTTCTTGCCCCCTTATCATCACAAATTTCCACTTTTCTCCTGTCTTCAATTCCCTTTCTCCTCCTTTCTTTTCTTTCACTGTGTCCTCCTCTGCCCAACCTATAACTACCTTTTGAATTTTTATCAGACAGGGTATAGCATTATGCAGGTATCTTTTATATGCAATATGGCCTTATGGTTTTGTTTATGGTTACCAGGCTCAGGTTGCTTGGGATTAAATTCTGGCTCTACCACTTACCATGTGTGGGCCCTTAGGCAATTTAGTTAACCACTCTGTGTCTCAGTTTTTTCATTTATGAGAAAGGGAATAATGTCTGTTTTCTATGGTTGTGGAAAGGATCAGAGAAATTAATAAATGTAAAGTGCTTAGAATAAGCACTGGCATTAGTCTAAGCATTATTCCTTTGTAAAGCACATAGAATGTGTGTTTTCATATCATTACAACCAGGATTTTCCCAAAGTGATTTACAGTCTAATGGGGAGAATATAATTCACATCTGAACACGAGTTCTGTCTTCTCTCACCTTCGGCAGAGCTGATCATCAAAGAAGACACTACAGACAAAATAAAATGTGGCCTCACTAAGCAGGTTCAGAATTCGGGTGATCAGCAGGGCTCTCTGCAGCAGGCAGCTAAAGTTGACCCGCTGCCTCAACTAACAGAAGCTTCCGGAAAGCCAGAGGCATTTGTTGGACCAGAAGAGTCCAAGACCTCCCCAGGAAAACAAAGTAAAAACTCATCACCCAAGAACATGAATATTTTACCACCTATTGTATGACCCTTGCTGAAAGTGTGTCCTGTTCCTTTCCACCAATGATTTGTATCAGAAACAGCACTTATATTGTACAATATTTCAGATTGTTTTTTAATGCATAAAGGTTTGTTTAAAAAAAAACTTTATTCACATGGCCAGTTAGCATGATTCCTATTATGATGAGAATGTCCTTGCACCTACACTCCCTCCTTATGCCCTGAACCAGATAAAATGATGTATGTATATGGGGGCGGAGGGGTAAGCACTCAATGTCATAGCGTCACTAACAGAACTCTAATTTTTTTTCTTTTCTCCAAGACAGCTAACCTGTTAGGATTCTTGTTTGAAAGTGAGAAACTAGTTTTTCACAATCTCTATATGATTCTAATTATAGAACAGATACAATTTTATAAGAAATTTCTTAAGATCATAACCTCATAAACAACATAGAAAATATACCTGGCTTTAGAGTTTTCATTTTAATTACTGTGAAATATTTCATGAAGGAAGACACCAGATAATTAAAGCAGTGGGTTTGGATAAAATCACTGAATTTAGCTTGTAACTAGGTTCAGCAACAGGACATTTATTTGTTTACATAATTGGGGAATCAGGGCGGGTAAGTGTGATTTCAGACATTGTAGAGTCTAAAAATTCAGATGAGGTCATAGGGCTCAGATTCCCCCTCAGCCCTTCTTCTTTTTGTGATTTTCATTCTAAAGACAAGTTCTGACCAGAAGTTAAAGTGACCACCATTGTCTAGTCAAAAGATGCAGTGCTGGCAGGAAAATCTCAGAAATGACTGGACTTGAACCAGGCACTACATCTGAGATATTGGGATCCTGTGATCAGACGGGTTGGGTCGCAAGTCCACACTATGCAGATGGTGGCACCACGGAGTAGGGGACAGATTATTTCCCAGAGGAGGGGTAGCTGAATAAACAACAGGATATATTCACTCATCCATCATCCTCAAAATCTCTTTTATTTGGTTTTCTAGTTCTTCTCTATATGAATATATAATCTCTATATGATTCTAATTGTAGAACAGATATAATTTTATAAGAAACTTCTTAAGATCATAACCTCATAAACAACAATGAAAATATACCTGGCTTTATAGTTTTCATTTTAATTACTGTGTAATAGTTCACGAAGGAGGACACCAGATAACTGAAGCAGCGGGTTTGGATAAGATCACCCAGGAGAGGTGAAACAGAATGAGAATAGCAGAGGGTCAAAAGAGAGTAGGAAAGATAAATATGCTGGGGGTGACGGAGTTAACTAGAGTCCCCAAGAGATGTAAAACAAAACAAAACAACCCAAAAATTAGAAACCAAAGGAGAAAGTTTCTAGAAAGATCAATAAAATTCCATAGAAAGGTCAGGATAAGAATAGAAAATGCCCAGGATAAGAATAGAAAATGCCGGGGCGCCTGGGTGGCTCAGTGGGTTAAGCCGCTGCCTTCGGCTCAGGTCATGATCTCAGGGTCCTGGGATTGAGTCCCGCATCGGGCTCTCTGCTCGGCAGGGAGCCTGCTTCCCTCTCTCTCTCTCTGCCTGCCTCTCTGTCTACTTGTGATTTCTCTCTGTCAAATAAATAAAAAAAATCTTAAAAAAAAAAAAAAGAATAGAAAATGCCCTATTAAGTGGGGTGATATGGATATTAAATGGGAGAAGTGTCCTAACAGGTGACTTCCTAGGACCTATCCCAGGTCCTAGAGCCAGAAAAGTACAGAACTGGCAATAGAATTCAGATCTTCTGGATCTTTTTTGATACTATCTATCTTCAACCATGGATAAAGTGGAGGGAGACAAGTGTTCTGCAACTCTACAGAGACAGGAGAAGCAGCCATGTCCTCAATATCATAATTAGAATGATTCAGGCTGAATCATTGTAACTGCTTATTCTTAGGAACACTTTAAGGCAGGGGATCTTCAAGTTGCGGACTCGATCGGATACCTAGAAATAGGATGAATGACCTTAGCCAGGGCCTCTCAGGACAGCATTATTTTTCTTCTGCTATCCCTCTGATAATTTTTTAATCCCTGAAGTTTCTTTACCTCATTGTCCCATTGGATTCCAAGGAAACCAAACACCAGGAGCCCTTTAATTGTAATTTTTTTAATCTTGTGTCCTTGCTTGCATGGACAGGAAAATCTGCAAAATCCAGTGGCTAGCATAAGATGACATGTCTTTGATGTGAGTGGTATGAAGATAATGTTAGGGCTCTGTAAGGATATGGAGAGGGGAGCTGTGGAAGTACTAAGGGAGGGGAAAGGGGGAAAGCAGTAGGTGGGCGCCGATTACAGGTTCACCATCAGCCAGTCCAGCAGCTGCAGTCGCGTAACATTTCCCACCGCCTCATCCAGCTGTCGCTCCTTCTCATAGCGCAGCACTGACTGCAGGACCTCACCTACGCTGCGTCCTTTGTCCACAGCAGCAGCCGAGAGCTGAAGTAGCTGTGGAAAGGAAAGAAAAGCAGTAGTAGAGGGGCAGAGCATCCTGGAGCAGATGAGAAAGGGCCTGCCAAGGCTAGAACAAAGAGGCTGGGCAGACCTTGGAAAACAGCAGTGATGCTAAGACGACCTCCATAACTGGAAAGTATGCAGCCTGTCAGACAGAAGAGAGTACTATCATCCTTAAAGAAGGGATGTTAGCATCCACCTGGCCATCATAGGGAACATACAATTTCCCAGTAAGACTAAATCTTTCTGCTTCCAGTGGGTGTTTGGTCAATGGTGGTCCCGTTTTCTAAGAATTCTAAAGTTCTTAAGTTCACTGTAATGTCACAAAACAGTCTCCATCATCGTCCCAAAGCCAGACAAGGGCGGGGGGGAAATAGCCAGAGGACAAATGCATGTGGTGCTTTCCAGGCCCCACAGAACAGACAGCTGAGAATGCTCAGAGATCCATTCAGGCCCTGGAAGGTGCAGCCCAGAAAGGTGGAGAGACTTGTCAGTAATACAGTGCTAGAAATTAGCAGAAGCAACATGCATGCCCAGGTCTGGGAACCCTATGTTTAGCTCTCGCGCCAAGCTCTAAATGGGAAAAATGAGCCAAAGCAAACATTCTAGCCATATGAATACAGTACACTGGCGTTCTTCTAGGTAACCAGATTTTTAAAAAAAGATTTTATTTATTTGTCAGAGAGAGAGGAACGAGAGCGAGCACAGGCAGACAGAATGGCAGGCAGAGGAAGGAGAAGCAGGCTCCCTGCCCAGCAAGGAGTCCGATGTGGGACTTGATCCCAGGACGCTGGGATCATGACCCGAGCCCAAGGCAGCTGCATAACCAACTGAGCCACCCAGCCACCAGTAACCAGATTTTTATTTTGTGTATTCTGCACCTGACTCTCGGAGACTGAAAAGGCAAACAAACAGGCCAAATATTAGGAGCTTTTCCAAAAGGGATGTTTCCATGAGAAAGACTGAAAGTACATATGCATGTTCTTAAAACAAATGGAAGGACGAAGTCTGAAGAAAGAAAGATAAAAGAAGAACCAAATGAATATTTTAGAACTAAAAAACACAAATCCAAATGGACTAAATAGAATGAAGATAAGAGAGGAAAGTCAGTGGTCAGTGAACTTAAAGACCGATTTGTAGAGAAAAACTACCACCACCACCAGCACCACACTGAACAACATGAATGATTAAACTTCCTTCAGTTAAATCTCTTTGAAAAAATAAGAGCTCAGGGGCCTGTGACAGAATACCAAAGGAGAGGAGAAAAGGGTGGTGCAGAAAAAACTCTTAAAGAAATAATGGATGAATGTTTCTCCAGTTTGCCAAAATATATAACTGACAAATTCAAAGAGCTCAGTGAGCCTAAAATAAGATAAACCCAAAGAAATCCACTTTAGCACCTGTCATAATTAAATTGCTAAAAATTAAAGAAAAAAATATGAAAGCAGCCAGAGAAAACACTGCATTATTTATAAGAGAACAATTCAAATAACAGCAGATTCCTGATCAGAAACCACAGAAATCAGAAGGAAATGACACAACACTCTGAAGCACTAAAAAGAACTGCCAAATCAGAATTCTACATAAAAAATTCTACTTCAGGAATAAGGTCCAAAAGAATGTTCAGATTAAAGAAAACTTAAGATGTGTTCTAATTATTTAGACGGAAGGAAAATGATGTTGGAAGGAAGCTGGGAACATCAGGAATGAATGAAAAACAACAGAAACAGTAAAAATCTCATTATAAATAAGCTTTTTTTTTTTTTTTTAGTTCTTTAAAATATAGGCATACCTTGAAGATACTGTGGGTTCAGTTCAAGACCACACAATTAAGTGGTATCACAGTAAGGTGAGTCAAATTATTTGGTTTCCCAGTTCATACAAAAGTTATGTTTACACTATTAAGTGTGCAACAGCATATGTCTAAAAAATGATGTACATAATTAAAAATATTTTATTGCTAAAATATGCCAACCATCATCTGAGTGTCCAGAGAGTTTTAATCACTGATTATAATCATAACAAATATAATGAAAAATTTTGAAATATTGTGAGAATTACCCAAATTACCCAAATTGACACAGAGACATGGAGTGAACAAATGCTGTTGGAAAAATGGTGCCAACAGACACGCTTGACTCAGGGTTGCCACAAAACTTCAAATTTGTAAAGAACACAATATGTGCAAAGCACAATAAAGTGAAGTGAAATAAAATAAGGTAAGGCTGTATGCTTTATAGTTAAGAGCAAAAATAATATTGTCCAAGGATTTTTTCAATATATGTAAGGTTATATAAAATAACCACAATGTAAGGGTGAAGGTAAAGAGGCCTATGTATTAGTAAGATTTTAACACCACCATTTAAGTGTTAACTATTGATTCTATGTAGACTCTAGAAAGTTCAGAGTGTATATTGTAATCCCTAGAGAAACAACATAGAGTAAAAAACATGATAAATTAAAACAGAATACTAAAAAAAAATTCTTAAATAATCTAAAAGAGGGCAACAAATAGGGGAAAAGGAAACACATTAAAGAGAGCAGTGGACCCAAATCCAAACATATCAATAATTAGGCTAAAATGTAAATGGTATAAACACACCAGCTGTCAGAATGGATTAAAAAAAAATGACCCAACTATATGTTACCTACAAAAAAACTCTCTTCAAATGATACATGTAAGTTAAAAGTAAATAATAAAAAAAATTTATATCATTGGAACACTAATCAAAAGAAAGCTGGAAACTTAACATTTATGGTCAATTGATGTTTTATAAAGGGAAGGAGAATTCAAGGGCCAGATATCCAATTGTCTTTCCAACAAATGATACTGAGACAACTGCATATCCATATGCAAAAAATGAACTTAGATGCCTACCTAGTTATACACAAAAATGAACTCAAAATGGATCACAGACCTAAACATAAAAGCTGCAATTATCAAACATTTAGAAGAAACCAAAAGAGAAAATCTTCATGGCATTGCGTTAGGTCAGGGTTTCTTAATCTTGTACTATGTACCTTTGGGCCAAGTCATTCTTTGTTGCCGGTTGTCCTGAGCATTCTAGATGCTTAGTGGCATTCCTGGCCTCTAGCAACTCCCTTTAGTGCTGATACAACAAAATATGTCTCCAGACATAGCCACATGTCCCCTGAAGGCAAAACTGCCTCCAGATGAAAACCACTGGGTTAGGTAAGAATTTATTGGATATAACATCAAAAATACAAGCAATAAAGGCAAAAAATGATCAAGTATATTTTTACCATTAAAAACTTCTGCTCTTCAAGACTCCATTGAATAAAAAGACAAACCAGATAAAAAGCCAAATACCAAATAAAAGGACAAAGAGAAAATGTGTGCAAATCCTATATACCTGATAAAAGCCTTGCATCCAGAATATATAAGGAATTCTCTTTTCCTTAATAGAAATATTTTTTCAGGATATATGAGGAGCTCTTATAACTTGATAAGAATTAGAAAGCAATCTAGTCAAAATATGGACAAAAGATGTGCACAGACAACTCACCAAAGAGTACACCAAAGAGTATGAATGGGGGTGCCTGCCTCTACCTTCAGCTCAGGTCATGATCTCAGGGTCCTGGGATTGAGCCCTGCATCAGGCTCTCTGCTCAGCAGGGAGCCTGCTTACCCCTCTCTCTCTGTCTGCCTCTCTGCCTACTTGTGATCTTTCTCTCTGTCAAATAAATAAATAAAATCTAAGAAAAACCCCACAAAAGAGATAAAGAGTATCTATGAATGGCTGAGCACACAAAATGATGTTCAACCTTCTTAAGTCATTTTAATGTCTATCAAATTAAATCTACAGTGAGATACCATTATACCAATTATAACAACAAAATAATGTTGATGAGAATGTAGAGAAACTTAAGTCCATAAAAATTGCTAGTGACCTTCAGATATAGCAACCCCACTCCTTGTTAGTCAAGAGAAATGAGAACATATATCTTCACAAAGACTTGTATGTGAATACTCATAGGAGCATTATTCATAAGAGCAAAGGACTAAAAACAATCCAAATGCTCATTAGCTAGTGAATGGATAAACAAAACACAGTATATCCATTTCATCAAATATTATTCAGCAATAAAAAGGAGTGAACTGATACATACAACAACATGGGTTAACCTCAAAAACATTATGCTAAGTGTGAAGAGCTAGATGTAAAAGAGCCACATTTTATTTTATTTATTTTATGGCTCCATTATATAAAATGACAGAGAGGTAAATCTATAATGATAGAAAACAGGTAAATGATCACTTGTGGCTGGGGGTTAGAAACAGAAATGTACCCTAGAAAGTTTTGACATAGAGAAATAAGGAGTCCTTAGTCTTATCAGATATTAAAACACATTATGGAATAACAGTAATTAAAACAAGATGCTATTAAAATAGTAAGAGTAGATAATTCAATGGAACAGAACAGAAAGTTGAAGAAAAGAACCAAAGACAGGTAGCTATCTGGAAAAAAATAAAAGTTTGCATCCCTACCTCACATCTTGTATAAAAATGAATTGAAAATGGATCAAAGTCTTAAATATTTTTTTTATTTTTAAAAAGATTTTATTTATTTATTTGACAGATCACAAGTAGGCAGAGAGGCAAGCAGAGAGAGGGGGGAAGCAGGCTCCCCACAGAGCAGAAAGCCCGATGCGGGGCTCAATCCCAGGACCCTGAGATTATGACCTGAGCCGAAGGCAAAGGCTTAACACACTGAGCCACCCAGGTGCCCCAAGTCTTAAATATTTTTTAAAAATCACAAAGGTACTAGAAGAAAACATGAGTAAGTTTTGTTAATATGTTGTAGTGTAGAATGTTTTCTTCAAATATGACATAAAATCCAGGAAAAAACTTGAAAAATTACTTAGATTTGACTACATAAACATTTTTAGAATTCTATATGGCAAAAACAAAATAAAACAAAAATACAAGTGACAAAAAAATATCATAAAGACTAATTTTCTTACATATATAAAACTCTCACAGATCAATAAGGAAAAGACTAGCAATCTAGTAGAAAAATGGGCAGAGGTTATGAACAATTCATCCATGAAAAAGGACATTCAACTGGTTCTTAAACATATAAAAAGATCTTTATCCTCATTCCTAGTAAGACAAGTGCAAAGCGAGGCAACATTCAGCAAAGATGAAAAGTCTGGCACAAACATTTGGATAAAACATGGGAAATGGGAAATCTCATAATTTTTTTAAAAGATTTTATTGATTTATTTGGCAGACAGAGTACAAGCACCGGGAGCAGGCAGAGGGAGAGGGAGAAGCAGGCTCCCTGCTGAGCAAGGAGCCCGCCGTGCAGCTCAATCTCAGGACTCTTGGGCTCATGACCCCAGTCGAAGGCAGACGCTTAACTAACTGAACCACCCAGGCACCGCTTTCATATTGTTTTAAAGGTATGAAAATTGGTGCAAGCTCTATGGAAGGCAATCTAGAAATATATATCTAATATACTAATACATTTTTCATTGACATTTTAAAATTCCTTTCCTAGGTGTTTAGCACATCCAGATGTGTTTGAATCTGTTCATTCAGCACTGCTTTTGGACAAAATATTAACCACTGAAATGTCCATACAGTGGTTAAATACAGTATCTTCATAGAGTTATATGTAGCCACTAAAAAATGTGGCAGGGAGCCCTGGTGGCTCAGTCAGTTAAGCATTTGTCTTCCGCTCAGGTCATGATCCCCGGGTCATGGAATAGAGTCCCACATTGGGTTCCCTGCTCATAGGGGAGTCTGCTTCTCCCTCTGACCCTGCTCCCTCTCTACTAATTGTGCTCTCTCTCTTTCTCAAATAAAAAGTAAAATTAAAAAAAAAAAAGAATGTGGCAGTTAAATATGTTGCAGAACAGAATATATATATAGTAGTAACATTTGTGCCTTAAAGAAAAAAAATATACACCTGTAAGTATTTGCTTGTGCATGCATATGTATTTCTAGAGGGATAAAGAAGAAATTGATCAGAAAGGTTTTCTCCAGGGAGGGAAACGAGAGGGGAGATATAGATAGAACAAAAGCCTTCATTTTCCCTGTGCCTTTGGATTTAGGACTATGCATATATTATCTATTCAAACATGGACACCAATTTGTTTAAAGGAATTGGGTTCATGGGCATTCCAGCATTACTATCTCAGCACAAGAGTATTTCCATATATTAATTAAATCTCTTCCCCCCCCCCCAAAAAATCTTAAATTATTCTTAGGTAGTTTCTTTGATGTATACGTCACCCAACTTTTATTAAAAACACACTGATATTCAATGCAAATCTACTTATTGGTTAACATTTGGATGTGCTGTTACCTATCTTTTCTATTCTTTTAGATGTTCATCTTTACCTTTACAGTGGGCAGAGATGTGTGTGTGTGTGTGTGTGTGTGTATAAATCAAGTATATTGTCTTCATTTTGGATAAGTATATTATAGACATTCTAATTCAAAATAATATAAAACAGAATGTTTTATGTATATTATGTATGCTGGGTTTGACTGAAAAGATGGATATAGAACAAAAATATATTCATGCATTATACACATGGAACCTACGCTCCTTTTTAGAATTTTTTTCATCAGCTTTTGTGAAAATAGCCCCTTCTGTTAATTGTTATATACCAAACTAGTTGTTTTACAGACTGGGAAAACTATAACAAGCCAGAACTTACCAAGAACTCAGGGATGTATCTCAGATCGGAACCCCATGTTCTGTGCTCTAGCCCAAACTTAAATGTGCACACATATGACCGGGGGATTTTGCTAAAATTGAATTTCTAGTTCAGTAGGGCAGGAGTAGAGCTTGGGATTCTGTACGTGTAACAAGCTTCCAGGCGATGCCAGTGATGTTGGTCCACAGACCCACTTTGCTAGCAAGTCTCTAAATCATACAGTTTCTTGTTTAGTAAAGTCTTATCTTGATATTTTACAATCCTGTGTCTTCCCAGGCATCAGATAAACCAAGTAACCCAGTCATAAGGATTACTAATACCACTTACTAAACAGAGAAAAATCTCTTCTACATCCGCTGGTTTCTATGAGGATGAATTACTTTCTCATAATGATAATTAGTTTTGTATTTCCTGTGCCATGCTTACTACTTAGTTGGTGCTATTCCACTTCTCTCAACTGAGATGAAATTATCAAGTCCTAAAAGTGTGTCGTGTGTGTGTGTGTGTGTGTGTTGTAAAGATATTTGTTTCTTAATTCCTCTACATTACCCTGAAGCAGCTACTTACATAAATACTCATGTTTTCCAGTCTCAGAATTTCCTTTCAGAGGAGGACTCAGAATGACAGCATAAAAGGATACTGAACTCATCTCCTCCCACAAACACAACAAATCTACAGCTACATATAGAATAATTCCCTCTGAAAAGGACCTCAAAACTAACTAAACAGTGCTTCCAGAGAGCGAATTAAAGAGGGAGAATAAAAGAGCCACATCAAGATGGGTAGAAGAAACAGAGATATGTCTAGCAATAAAACCAACTCTAGGACAGTGACCTACAATTAGGAGGAATCTCAAAAATGGACCTTGTCCTTCAGGAATGAGAGGGTCCATGCCCCGTATCAGGCATCTCAACCCTTAGAACTGCACCCAAAAAATAAGCCAATAAAGTGTCTGGTCTTAAAAAACAGGTTTTACCGGGTTTACTTCCAGGAGAACCAAAAGGCTATAGGGAATGAAAAATCTGCTTTTGAAGGGTTTGCGCACAAACCCACTTGGCTTGGAACCCAGCAAAAAAGCAACAGTTTGAAAGGGTCCTGGACTACATGCAGAGGAAACTCATTTCCTCATCCTCCAGGGAGGCAGAAACCTTCTGGTACTCTCTGGGGATGAAGGCACTGGCAGAGGCTGTTTTTGTTTTCCTTCTGCTTTGTTGGTGCCGGGACTGATGGATGCTTCTCACACTACCTCCTAGCCTATTGCTCCAGTGGAAGCACCCTGTTTCTGCACACTGAAGCCACAGCTCACCAAGCCACAGCTAGTGGGCAGGCACAAACCACACAGGGGGATGCTCTTCGAGAGCCTGGCTCTGGGAGCCAAAGGGGACTGCATTTCTGAGTCCTATGGGTCTGAAATAATCAAATAAGCTACTGTCCCATGGCACTGCACAGAGAGCAGACTAAAACACATCTCCTTCATGTGGAGAAGGCCTATATTCTTGTCCTGGAACTTGAGTCTGAGGTTCAGGCTTCAGGTCTGCCACACACCCAGAGGTTACAAGGTACATGGGCAGGGAGACATAATATTTGCACAGACCTTGGCCTTGCCACAGTTTGTTGATACCGTCTTAAAGGGAGCATATGCACATGTCTAAATACATGATTTCTGCAAGTGTTGCCCAGCAACACCTCCAGATCTCCTAGTCTGGAAGTCATCAGGGATTGCAACTGTGGATCAACAAGATTGTATGTATTTACATATCTTAAACGTTGTTGCCTGAAAGGAAACAAAAGGGAAAATGATTTTTGGGACTTCATCAAGATCAAAAGCTTCAGCATAGCAAGCTTAACAGTCAACAAAACAAAGAGGCAACCCATGGAATGGGAGAAGATACTTGCAAATGACAGTACAGACAAAAAGGCTGATATCCAGGATCTATAAAGAACTTCTCAAATTCAGCACACACAAAACAGATAATCGTGTCAAAAAATGGGCAGAAGACATGGACAGACACTTCTCCAATGAAGACATACAAATGGCTATCAGACACATGAAAAAACGTTCATCATCACTAGCCATCAAGGAGATTCAAATCAAAACCACATTGAGATACCACCTTTCACCAGTGAGAACGGCCAAAATTAACAAGACAGTAAACAACATGTGTCGGAGAGCATTTGGAGAAAGGGGAACCCTCTTACACTGTTGGTAGGAATGCAAGTTGGCGCAGCTACTTTGGAAAACAGTGTGGAGATTCCTTAAGAAATTAAAAATAGAGTTTCCCTATGGCCCTGGAATTGCACTACTGGGTATTTACCCCAAAGATACAGATGTAGTGAAAATAAGGGCCATCTGTACCCCAATGTTCATAGCAGCAACGGCCACGGTCGCCAAACCGTGGAAAGAACCAAGATGCCCTTCAATGGACAAATGGGTAAGGAAGATGTGGTCCATATATACACTATGGAGTATTATGCCTCCATCAGAAAGGATGAATACCCAACTTTTGTATCAACATGAATGGAACTGGAAGAGATTATGCTGAGTGAAATAAGTCAAGCAGAGAGAGTCAATTATCATATGGTTTCACTTATTTGTGGAGCATAAGGAATCACATGGAGGACACGGGGAGGTGGAGAGGAGAAGGAAGTTGGGGGAAATTAGAGGGGAGATGAACCATGAGAGACTACAGACTCTGAAAAATAATCTGAGGGTTTTGAAAGGGCAGGGAGTGGGAGGTTGGGTGAGCCTGGGGGTGGGTATTTTGGAGGGCACGTATTGCACAGAGCACTGGGTGTGGTGCATAAACAATGAATTCTGGTACACTGAAAAGAAATTTAAAAAATAAAAAAATTATGAAAAAAAAAAAGTTGTTGCCTAAGGATCTGGCTTACAATTACCTTGAAACTAGGTACTGAGATCCCTCCCTTTGGAAGACTGAAAGATCTTGGCACAGATTCAACAACTGGGATCTGTTAAGAACAAATCAAGCTACAAATCAAAACCACAATGAGATACCACCTCACACCAGTCAGAATGGCTAAAATTAACAACTCAGGAAACAACAGATGTTGGCAAAGATGTGGAGAAAGGGGAACGCTCTTACACTGTTGGTGGGAATGCAAACTGGTGCAGCCACTCTGGAAAACAGTATGGAGTTTCCTCAAAAAAGTTAAAAATAGAATTACCCTAGGACCCAGCAATTGCACTACTAGGTATTTATCCAAAGGATACAAACCATGATTTGAAGGGGCACAAAGACCTCAATGTTTATAGAAGCAATGTCCACAATAGCCAAAATAAAGAAAGAGCCCCAATGTCCATTAAGAGATGAATGGATAAAGAAGACGTGGAATATATATATACAACGGAATACTATGCAGCCATAAGAAACCGAAACCTTGCCATTTGCAATGACGTGGATGGAACTAAAGGGTATTATACTAAGTGAAATAAGTCAGAGAAAGACAATTATCATATGATCTCTCTGGATATGAGGAATTTGAGGGGCAGGGAGGGGGTTTTAGGGGGAAGGGAGGGAAAAATGAAACAAGATGGGATCAGGAGGGAGACAAACCAAAAGAGACTGTTAATCTCAGGAAACAAACTGAGGGTCGCTGGAATGGAGGGGAGTGGGAGGGATGGGGTGGCGGGGTGATCGACACTGGGGAGGGTATGTGCTATGGTGAGTGCTATGAATTGTGTAAGACTGATGATTCACAGACCTGTACCCCTGAAACAAATAAAACATTATATGTTAATAAACAAAATAAATAAATAGAAGAACAAAATCTTGCCATTTGCAATGACGTGGATGGAGCTAGAGAGTATTATGCTAAGTGAAATAAGTAAGTCAGGGAAAGAAAAATACCATATGATTTTACCCATATGTTAAATTTAAAAAACAAAACAGATGAACATAGGGGAAATGAAAGAAAAATAAGATAAACACAGAGAGAGAGAAAAACCCTAAGAGACTCTTAACTATAGAGAACAAACTGAGGGTTGCTGGAGGGGAAGTGAGTGAGGGAATGGGCTAACTGGGTGATGGGCATTAACACTGGCACTTGAAGTAATGAGCACTGGGTATTATATGTAATTGATTAATCACTGAATTCTACTTCTGAAACTAAGAGTAATACAGTATAATTGATTAAATTGAAGTCAAATTAAAAAATTAAAAAAAAAAAAAACACCACCACTAAGGTTGGAGAAGCAACCAAAAGCTAGGGCACAGTTAAACAATAAGGTTCATCTCCTTCAACTCTGGGAAAGATAGTGTTTTACCTAATACCTATAAAACAAACACAGATACCTACAGAGTCACACAAAATGAAAAGACAGAGGAATATGTTCCAAATGAAAGAATAAAAACAAAATACTAGAAAGAGGCCATAGTGAAATGGAGATTAGCAATCTACCTGATAAAGAGTATAAAGTAACGGTCATAAAGATGCTCACTGAACTCAGGAGAAGAATGGATAAATACAGTAAGAACTTTAACAAAGAGAGGGAAAACAAAGTACCAGACAAAAGTCACAGAGCGGAAGAATTCAATAGTTAAACTGAAAAATACACTTGAGGGATTCAAGAGAAGATTAGGTGAAACTGAACAGGTCAGTAATCCAGAATACAGCACTGGAAATGACCCAATCAGAGCAGCAAAAAGAAAAATGAATTTTAAATAGTAAGGATACCTTAAGAGACCTGCAGGACAGCATCAAGCAGAGTAACATCTTCATTATAAGGGTCCCAGAAGAAGAGGAGAGAAAACCAGAGAGAAAACTTATTTGAAAAAGGAACGGCTAAAAACTTTACTAACCTGGGGGACGGAAACAGACATCCAGCTCCAGGAAGCAAGGGAAGTTTCATATAAAATGAATCCAAAGAGGGGCACCTGGATAGCTCAGTGGGTTATCAAGCCCCACATCAGGTTCACTGCTCAGCGGGGAGCCTGCTTCCCTTCCTCTCTCTGTCTACTTGTAATCTCTGTCTGTCAAATAAATAAATAAAATCTTAAAAAAAAAAAACAAAAAATAAAATGAATCCAAAGAGATAATTAAATTTATAATTAAAATATCAAAACTTAAAGATAGAGAATATTAAAGCAGCAGAAAAAAATTTTTTTCTCTTAGAAGAGAAAATAGAAGGGAGCCCCCAGAAGACTATCAGATTTTTCAGCAAAAACTCTGCAGGCCAGAAGGGAACAGTATTGATATATTCAAAGTGCTGGAGGAAAAATCTTCCAATTGAGAAGAGTCTACCTTGCAAGGTTATCAAAACTGAAGGGGAGATAGTTTCCCCAAAAAGTAAAAACTATAAAAGTTCATTACCACTAAACTAAATGATGATGAGCCTTATAGGATGAAAAGCCTTATAAGAAATCTTAAAGGAACTTCTTTAAGCCAAAAACAAAAGGCACTAACTAGTAACAAGAAAATACATGAAAGCAAAAATCTCACTGGTAAATGTGTCAGTGGATTAACCACTTATAAAGCTAATATAAAGGTCAAAAGATGGCTTGAGGAACCTCCATACTGTTTTCCAGAGTGGCTGTACCAGCTTGCATCCCTACCAATGGTGTAAGATGGTGGAACGTAAGGAACAGGGAGAAGGACCACAGGGGAAGGGAAGGAAAACTGAATGGGTAGAAATCAGAAAGGGAGACAAACCATGAAAGACTCTGGACTCTGGGAAACAGGGGAGGGGTCTGGAGTGGGGTAACCAAGTGATGGGTTGGGCAAGTGTGGTGATGAGCACTGGTGGTTATACCCAATTAGTGAATCGTTGAACACTACATCAAAAATTAATGATGCTGGCAAACTGTGTTGGCAAACTGAACATAGTAATAAAAAATAAGACAGAGAAAGACAAATATTACATGATTTCACTTATATGGGGAACCTAAAAAACAAAACAAATGAATAAATAAACAAACCCAAACCAAACAGACTCTTAAAGAGAACAAACTGGGGGTTGCCAGAGGGAAGAAGGTTGGAGGATGGGCAAAATTGGTGAAAGAGATTAAAAGGTACCAAGTTCCAGTTATAAAGTCACAGAGATGAAAAGTCCAGCAGAGGGAATATAGTCAATAACACTATAATAACCTCATATGGTGAAAGATGGGGACTATACTCATTACAGTGAGCAATGAGTAATGTACAGGATTGAAATGTTACTACTTTGCACACCTGAAACTAACACATTGTGTGTGGACTGTATTCAATAATAATACATTTTAAAAACACTGTAACAAACAAATGAGCGAAAGACTGGAATAGACATTTTGTGAAAGAAGACAGGTTGCCTTCTCTGCTTGACTTATTTCGCTAAGCATGATACACTCTAGTTCCATCCATGTTGTCACAAATGGCAAGATTTCATTTCTTTTGATGGCTGCATAGTATTCCATTGTGTATATATACCACATCTTCTTGATCCATTTATCTGTTGATGGACATCTAGGTTCTTTCCATAGTTTGGCTATTGTGGACATTGCTGCTATAAACATTCGGGTGCATGTGCCCCTTTGGATCACTACATTTGTATCTTTAGGGTAAATACCCAATAGTGCAATTGCTGGGTCATAGGGCAGTTCTATTTTCAACATTTTGAGGAACCTCCATGCTGTTTTCCAGAGTGGCTGCACCAGCTTGCATTCCCACCAACAGTGTAGGAGGGTTCCCCTTTCTCCGCATCCTCGCCAGCATCTGTCATTTCCTGACTTGTTAATTTTAGCCATTCTGACTGGTGTGAGGTGATATCTCATTGTGGTTTTGATTTGTATTTCCCTGATGCCGAGTGATATGGAGCACTTTTTCATGTGTCTGTTGGCCATCTGGATGTCTTCTTTGCAGAAATGTCTGTTCATGTCCTCTGCCCATTTCTTTTTTTTTTTTTTTTTTTTCTTGTTCCTCTTTTTTTTTTTTTTAATTTATTTTTTATTTTCAGCATAACAGTATTCATTATTTTTCACCACACCCAGTGCTCCATGCAATCCGTGCCCTTTATAATACCCACCACCTAGTACCCCAACCTCCCACCCCCCACCCCTTCAAAACCCTCAGATTGTTTTTCAGAGTCCATAGTCTCTCATGGTTCACCTCCCCTTCCAATTTCCCATTTCTTGATTGGATTATTTGTTCTTTGGGTGTTGAGTTTGCTAAGTTCTTTATAGATTCTGGACACTAGTCCTTTATCTGATATGTCGTTTGCAAATATCTTCTCCCATTCTGTCAGTTGTCTTTTGATTTTGTTAACTGTTTCTTTTGCTGTGCAAAAGCTTTTGATCTTGATGAAATCCCAATAGTTCATTTTTGCCCTTGCTTCCCTTGCCTTTTGCGTTGTTCCTAGGAAGATGTTGCTGCGGCAGAGGTCGAAGAGGTTGCTGCCCGTGTTCTCCTCAAGGATTTTGATGGATTCCTTTCGCACATTGAGGTCCTTCATCCATTTTGAGTCTATTTTTGTGTGTGGTGTAAGGAAATGGTCCATGAGGAAGTGGTGATGCAACATGGAGGCTTAAGTGGGTAGGAGAAGAATAAATGAAACAAGATGGGATTGGGAGGGAGACAAACCATAAGTGACTCTTAATCTCACAAAACAAACTGAGGGTTGCTGGGGGGGAGGGGGTTTGGGAGAAGGGGGTGGGATTATGGACATTGGGGAGGGCATGTGCTTTGGTGAGTGCTGTGAAGTGTGTAAACCTGGTGATTCACATACCTGTACCCCTGGGGATAAAAATATATGTTTATAAAAAATAAAAAAATAATTAAAAAAAAAAAAGAGGACAGGTTGCCAACAGGCATATAAAAAGATGCTCAATATTACTAATTATCAGGAAAAAGCAAATCAAAACCACAATAAAATATCACCTCACACCTGTCAGAATGGCTATTATAAAAAAGGCAAGAAATAACAATGTTGGAGAAGATGTGGAGAAAAAGAAATCCTCATACACCGTTGGTGGAAATGTAAATTAGTGCAGCCACTGTGGCAAATGATATGGGGATTCTTCAAAAAATTAAAAGTAGAACTACCATATGATACAGCAATTCTACTTCTGGGTATTATCTGTAGAATACAAAAACACAAATTTGAAAAGCTATATATACTTCGATGTTTACTGCATCTTGTAGCCAAGACCTGAAACAACCCAAGTGTCTTTTGATGGATAAATGGATAAAGAAGGTATAGGCCCTGTGTGTGTGTGTGTGTGTGTGTGTGTGTAATGGAATACTCCTCAGCCATAAAAAAGGAGAAAATCTTGCCAGTTGTGACAACTTGAGGGTGTTATGCTAAATAAAGTAAGTCAGATAGAGAAAGACAAATACTGTATGATTTCACCTATGTGTGGAATCTAAAAAAAAAAAACACACACACAAATAAAACAAAAAAAAAATGCCAAACTCATTCAGAAAACAGACTGGTGGTACCCAAAGGGAAACTGGGTTAGGGGTATGTGAACAGCTGAATTGTGGGGTGATGAGTGGTAACTCGACTTATGGTGATGATTATTTTATAGTATATACAGATATCGAATTACAATGTACACCTGAAACTGACATACAGGCATACTTGTTTTATTGTGTTTTGCTTTACCATACTTTGCAGATACTGTGTTTTTTTTACAAAGTGAAGGTGCTTTTACAAAGCACCAAGCGAGTCTATTGGTGCTCTTTTTCCAAGAGCATTTGCTCACTCTGGATTCCTGTGTCATATTTTGACAGTTCTTGCAATATTTCAAACATTTTCCTTCTTATTATATTTGCTATAGTGATCTTGACTAGCAGTTATATTTACCAAGAACTCAGATGATGGTTAGCATTTTTAGCAATAAAGCATTTTTTAATTTAAGTATGCCCTTATTTCTAAAGAAATAATGCTATTGCACACTTAATAGACTACAGTATGGTGTAAACGTAACTTTTTATATGCACTGGGAAACCAAAAAATTCACCTGACTTTGCTCTATTGCAGTGGTCTGGAACAGAACCCACAATGTCTTTGAGGTCTGCCTGTAAAGTTATATACCAATCTTAACAGACACATGCACGATTCTCTTCAGTAAGCTGTTCCAAGGCCTCATGGGGAGAAGCAAGGAGTTAGAAGGCACACACTTACCTTTATCAGTAATAACAGAGATAAGTTGATTTCCCATTTGCCTTATTCTTTAGTCTTACTTCGCAATTGATTCAGAACTTAGAGTAAGGGGAAGAGGGATGTTATTTACTGAATCCTGTCAAATCCCCAACACTTCCTAGCCAACCAGCTGAGAGAGTAATGACAAGTTTGGAAGGGTATAAGCCTAGATCCTTTACACTAACCTCCTGCCCCCTCAGTACATTCCTGGGATGCCTCCTAGCAGCTCCTTCTCATTCTTAAGGCAATATGCTGTCCTATACAAATTTCAGGCTGAGGTCCAGACCTTTATCTGACTCTTTTCCCAAGTCTCTTAGAGGTTTTTCATCTGTGCATTCCCACCACTGTATGCAGAAAAAAGAATCAGATTTGATTTACCACATATCATACACTTATAATAAATCAACAGCACATTTCATATATATACATATATATGTATATATATACACACGTATCCCTCTTTATCCCCTTTAATATGCCTCTTATTGGGCAAAATCCCATTTTACTTTATCCATTATCTCTGCCAGGAGGCATCTTCAAATTCTCACTATCCTCCTCCTACTCTTCTTATAGCCAACATCCCATGCAGAAAGAAAATAGAAACTTAAAACCCTAATTAATCCTTAACAAATCTTCCCAAATCCCTCTGACTCTACCTCCTTACCTTCTCCTGGATTCCTTCGTCATCACCAGCAAAGTACAAAATAGGGACATTGAGTTCAGAGGCGGCGACCCACTGAAGTACGGCTTGGAGTTGCTTGTTCTGAACCGTATCACTTAGGCTCTGATTGCTGACAATCACTTTGGGTGCTGCATACCCTTCAGGGGGCTGTCCTGACATACCTCTCAATTCATTATGGATAGCTTGATAGGCATTCTGCAGGACAGTCTCTGCTGTCCCTGTGCCCTTGACTGGTAAGCACTCATATAAACTATCTGGGAAGGCTGAAGTTGGCCTGCTTGCATCCCCAGACTTATCATCTCCCAGCTCTGCCAAGGGAGAGTCAAAGGATTTGGCAATAATGAGACATAACTTCATCACTGAGTCCATCAGATGTTCTACCATTTTCCCATTCATGTGGCCATCTAGCTGGCTAGCAACCATCTTGGTCAGCCCAGCAAAGGGACCACCAGCCTCATCACCTTCACTTAATTTGATGGGAGAAGGGGTTACAGGTCTTTCACTCTGGTGGCTACATTCTTCCTTAATTGGCTTTTCTGGCACCTTGGGTTCAGAGCTACGGTCACTCTTGAAAATGGTCTCACCAAGTAAATTCCGGATGAAGTTAAAGAAAACACTCATCAGATCTTTCTTTTCTACTTCCTCTTGGTTACCTCCCGTTTGAGGAGACTTGGGGCTGGGCTCATCAGAAACTACAGGGGACTTGTTGGCAGGCAAGTTGGTACTGCCAGCAGCTTCAATGAAGCTCTGTGCATCCATGCTTCCTCCCTGGGCCAGGTGGTATTGAATCAGAAGTAAGGCAGATACGATCAGGTCCTTGGCCCAGGAGTCTGAATCACACATAAAATTCTCAGGTTTCTCTTGGTGATGCACAGGGGGGCTGAGGCTGGAAGTATCCAAAGGATAGTCCAGAGGAATGTCTGGTACAGGCTTGTACTGTTTGTTGGGAGCTGCAAATGTTGCCCTTTGGAAACCTGGAGATCTTCCTTCTTTTTGCTGACTTTTACGCCAAAGTGTCAATCCTTCTTTGATAATGTGTTCACCCAGAGTTTCGACACAAGACTTCTCCTCAGGTTTGGATGCAGGACAGTACACTTTTTCCCTCAATTTACCTTCAGATTTCATGCCTGCAAAGTTTGAATTTTGGTTTTTAGGGTCACCCATTCCTTTCATGGAGACAAGGGAGTAACTCTCAGACCTGTCCTTAGTTTTCCTGACATTTTCAGGCGGTTTCTTTGCAAACATTACAGTGTATAGCTTACCAAGCATGGCGTCCATGATATCTGTGGCCTTCTGGCTTCCGTGAGAGAACAGACTTCTTTTTACAGCTGAGACAAAGTCCGTATCAGTCATGAGGGTCCCTGTGACATTGTGCAGGTTCTTCATGAAGGAGTCAATAAGATCTGAGACGACCTCTTTTGCATGCTTGAGCAGTACCTTCTTTAGCAGAATGGTGGCAATGGTTGTGTCCTTCACGTGGATCTTCAGTGTCTTCATGATGGACACCATCATATCAGATACAACACTATTAGCATAGGTCATGATCCCTTGACTAACAGAAGCTGTAAAGTCATTAGGTCTTTCTTGCCCTCTGAACATCTTTCTCTCCCCAGGTAAGGACCTTCCACCCTCTTTGGCATCACCTGCATTACGAGATTCAAACACCTCCTTGTAGAAGAAAGACTTTCTAGAAGGAGGCTTATCATCTGCACCCTTGCTTTCCTTGGTGCTCTCCTTGATCTTCAGAGTGGTCTTATATTTCAAATTTGGGGGACTCTGTAATAATCCTGAGGCTCTGTCACCAGAGCCTGGAGACCTATCTGAGGCAGCATTCTTAGAACATGCAGAGACAGTCTGATTCACCAGTTCTGATGCCACTGTACTCAAGCTTTTGTTGGGCGTGGGTTCATCTCCCACATATAATGACTGATGGACACATTTGTTTTCAGAACCATCTATCCTCTCATTGATCTCCTTGCGGGCCATGGCTATGACTAGATTTGTGAGGCGATTAGCATAGAAAGAAACTTCATCTACTGAACTCCCATTACCAAGTTGGACACTGGGGCCCTGGATGGGGTTCTCTCTGTGAGTCATCTCAAAATGCAATCTTCCTGGACTGCCCTTGTTGGTGGCATTGTAATAGTCCACAGAGAAACCCTTGCAGGGGTCTCCTAAGTCACTCACTTCCCCACCTAAGGGGGATTCTCCAGGTTTGAACTTAACATCTTGGAATCCTGCTGTACTTTTTTCCAGGTCTCTGCGGAGCCAGCTGAGCACTCTGATAGGATCAGTTGAGGCTTCCTTAAAAATAGACAAGGATTCATCCGACTATAACAAAGTAAAGATATGGGACATTCAGGACAACCTCAAAGACTGGTTACAAAAACAGTCACCTTTCTCAAGCCTTAACTGCTGTATCATCACAATAAAAGTAACCAACATTTATTAGGTACTTAGTATGATATATCAGGCACTATTCCAAGTATTTTAAGGCTACTATCTCACTTAGTAGTATTCTTTTAAAAAAAAGATTTTATTTGTTTATTAGAAAGAGAGAGTGCATGAGTGAGGGGGAGGGGCAGAGGAAGAGGGAGAAGCAGACTCTCCTCAGAGCAAGGGTCCTTCTCAGGACCCTGAGGTCATGACCTGAGCTGAAGGCAGATGCTTAACTGCCTGAGCCACCCAGATGCCCCTCAGTTAACATTATTCTTACAGTATACTTAAATGTTAGTGCTCTTATTATCCACATTGTACAGGAGGAGGAACTGAAGAAAGGAGAGATCACTTTAGTTACTGATCTGAGGTTATACAGCTAATCACTGATGGAGCAGGAGTTCCAACCCAGGCAGTCTGACTCTAGAGCCCATGCTCTCAGCCACTACAGTACAGTGCTTTTAAAACATTCACCCTTAAGGGGCACCTGGGCCCCTGGGTGGCTCAGTGGGTTAAGCCTCTTCTTTTGGTTCAGGTCATGATCTCAGGGGCCTGGGATCAAGGCCTGCATCAGGCTCTCTGCTCAGCGGGGAGCTTGCTTCTCCCTCCCTCTCTCTGCCTACTTGTGATCTCTGTATGTCAAATAAAAAAAAAATAAACAAAATCTTTAAAATATATATATACCCTTAAGAGCTGACAGTCATCTGCTTTGTAGCAGAGTTAGCATTTGCACTGAATTTGCACTGGATCCAATTTTTCTTATCTTTATATTACTTGCTATTTTCCATGATTTATCTGTTTTTATTTAGATCTCTTATTAAAACTATAGTTTAAAAAAATTAGAGAATTCAAGGACAATTGTGCATCATTAATCACTTTGCTGGGCTATATAAGCCAGTCTTGATATGTTAAATGACTTCCAATGAACTATATGATATCACTTAAGTGAACAATCAATTTTTAATTGAGGAGTTAATATCTGTGGACAATTTATTAGTTTTGAATGAATACAGATTCCTTAATGGACACTAGCTGTAATAAGCACATATACATATTTTTAGGTTTATATATTACAATCTATAATTTTCACTTGAGCATAGACCAAAATAAGAAGTATGTGTCCTGTGGCTCAGTGGGTTAAAGCCTCTGCCTTCAGCTTAGGTCATGATCCCAGGGTCTTGGGATTGAGCCCTGCATAGGACTCTCTGCTCAGTGGGGAGCCTGCTTCCTCCTCCTCCTCCTCTCTCTCTCTCTGCCTGCCTCTCTGCCTACTTGTGATCTGTCAGTCAAATAAATAATAATAAAAAAATCTTTAAAAAAAAGAAGTATGTGTCCTATTTGCTATCAAATGTAAAGGAACACTGTAATTATATTAGAGGAATGTCTATCTAGGAAAGACTACAAGTATTGCCCATCTTTAAAGAATAACTTCGCACTTTATTTATCAAGTGTCACATAAGTTACTAGCTACTATTTCTTTTTTTTTTTTTAAGATTTTTTATTTATATGTCAGAGAGAGAGAGAAAGAGAGCACAAGCAGGGGGAATGGTAGAGGCAGAGGGAGAAGCAGGCTCCTCCCTGAGCAAGGAGCCTGATGTGGGACTTGGTCCTAGTATCCAGGGATCATGACCTGAGCTGAAGGAAGACACTTAACCAAGTGAGCCACCCAGGCATCCCTACTAGCTACTATTTCTTATATACTAGTGTTTGCCAGGCACTGTACTCCCGCTTTACACACATTATTTTACCTAGTCTGAGCCCCACCGTGAGTTTACTTTTATATATATATGGAAGTCATTATTTCACCTTCTCTGAAAATGATCTTTTAACAGTTTTGGAAGTCTTTGCCAAGATGTCCAGCAGATCCACCTAACAGAGATAAATATTATCTGGAAGGAAGAGTATGAGGTGCATCTTTCCTTTGGCCTCAGAGGTGAATCCAAGGTGGAAGTAGAACTTTGCATTCTGTTTTTTCAAGATTGTATGTATGTATGTATGTATGTATTTGAAAGAGAGAGGCAGAGATACCAAGAGAAAGCATGAGTGGGAAGGAGAGAGAGAAGGAGACTCCCTGCTGAGCAGGGTGCCCAATCCGGGTTTTGATCCCAGGATCCTAGGATCATGACCTGGACTGAAGGCAGCAGCTTAACTGACTAAGCCACCCAGCCATCTCCATTCTGTTTTTTCTAGTTTTAATTTTTCCCTGTACTAATTTTGCTTTTGATTTTCAATTTGGCTCCTTGATGGCCAATAACAATTAGTGACAGTGGTGAATAAGAATTTGGTTTTATCGGGACGCCTGGGTGGCTCAGTTGGTTAAGCAGCTGCCTTCGGCTCAGGTCATGATCCCAGCGCCCTGGGATCGAGTCCCACATCGGTCTCCTTGCTCCGCAGGGAGCCTGCTTCTCCCTCTGCCTCTGCTTTCCACTCTGCCTTCCACTCTGTCTGCCTGTGCTCGCTCTCGCTCGCTCTCTCTCTCTGACAAATAAATAAATAAATAAATAAATCTTTAAAAAAAAAAAAGAATTTGGTTTTATTGTTTAATCATTTGGTGATCCCTTTAATGGATTGTTTATAGAGATCTATTCTCTGTTGGTTAAGAAACAATGGAAAATTTGTGTTGGTAGCTTTTTTTTGCCCATCTCAAGCTCAAAGTAATTAAGAATTTTGTGCCCACTTGGAAGTAGAAGAGTTCTTTGATTTCTGGACAGGTGAGTCTTGTGTTTCTGTTTACTTTTGATGCATGGCTGAAAGCTTATTATTTTTTATGGAGATTTAATTGACATAAAATATTGTGTTAGTTTCAGGTACATAATATAATGATTCAGTATTTGTATATATTGCAAAATGATCACAATAAGTCTCATTAACATCCCTCACCACACCATAGTTCAAAATTATTTTTTTCTTATAATGAGAACTTTTAAGATCTACTCTCTTTGCAACTTTCAACTATACAATACAGTATTAACAACTATTGTTGCTATGCTGTACATCAAATTCCCAGGACTTATTTATCTTATAGTTTGAAGTTTATACCTTTTGACTCTTTCAATCCATTTAGCTCACTCTCACACCACGCACCCCTGGCAACCACCTATCTGTTCTTTGTATCTAGGGGTTTTGTTTTTTAAGAGTCTAAATGTGAGATCATACAGTATTTGTCTTTCTCTGACTTATTTCACTTAGCTTACACCCTTTAGGTCCATCCATGTTATTGCAAATGGCAAGATTTCCTTCTTTTTATCATTGGATAATATTCTATTGTGCATATACCACGTTTTCTTTATTCATTCATCCATGGATGGGCTGGGTTGCTTCCAGCTCTTGGCTATTGTGAATAATGCTACAGTGAACAGAGGCTGCAGTTATCACTTTGAAATAGTGGTTTTGTTTCCTTCAGATTTACACTTGGAAGTGGAATTGATGGATCATGAGGTAATTGTTGTTAATTTTAATTTCCTTATGTGATTGTAATTATAGTAAATGAGAGAATATGCACAAAATTTGTACTCCTATGGTAATGTACATAAGATACTTCTCATCTGCAGAACTTCTTTGACATTATCTCTAGGTTTTCTCTTTATTGATATTTGCATTTTGTTCATACTTTGTTTTCTTGGGTTTCTCCACATGTTTCTTTTTGTTCTTTGAGCATCTTTAAGGCAATTTTTTTTTATTTCTTTTGTTTTTTAGGAGACTATTTTCATTTTCTTTATTTATTTGAGAGGGAGAGAGAACGCGCGCACATGAGAGAGAGAGAGAGAAGGCAAGCAAGCATAAGTGGGGGGATGGGCAGAGGAAGAGGGAGAAGCAGACCCCCTGCTGTGTGGGGAGCCTGACATGGGGCTCAATCTGAGGACCCTGGGACCAGAACCTGAGCTGAAGGCAGATGCTTAACTAACTGAGACTACCTGGTGCCCCAAGTTTTTAGTCTTTGTCTAGTGGATCTGCCGGATCTGCCATCAGGTCTTTTTCAGACATAATTTCTGTTGATCTACTTTTTTCCTTTGAGTGAGCTATACTTTCCCGTACTTTTCCGTACATCTTGTGATTGTTGTTAAAAACTGGACATTTGAATCTAATGGCGGAAAGTTTAGAATTGAGGCTATAAACCATCAGTACTTGTCATTCAGAAAAGCACTAACTGTAAGCAGTAATGTCTTCCCATTTCCACATGATAGCAAGGGTTCTTCTGCTCCAGTACCTTAGTTTGAAGTCAACATGTTTACCTACCATCCTCTTCTTCTTCATCTCTATCTCTGTTAAAGATACTTTATGAAATTTTCTCTGACCTCTTCCCACTTTGATCTGTTCTTTAAATAACTACAGCAATTATGGTCAGAAAAGCTGTTTGGTAAATTATCATGAACTTCTTATATTTGGGGTCTATCGGTTATTTAGAACTTTTCAATTATTTTTATATTTTCACACGTATATTTTTTATTTTCCCAAATTAATAGTAAGGTCTGTGAGGGCAGAAATTTATTTTCTTTCTTTTTTATTTTATTTTATTTTTTAAATATTTTATTTATTTATTTGAGAGAAAGTGAGAGACTGAGCAGTGGGGAGGGTCAGAGGGAGATGGAGAAGCAGGCCCCTGCCGCTGAGCAGAGAGAGAGCCCCCGATGTGGGGCTTGATCCCAGGACCCTGAGATCATAACCTGAGTGGAAGGCAGATGCTCAACCGACTGAGCCACTCAGGCACCCCTTTTTCTTTTTTTCTTTTCTTTTTTTTTTTTCTTTTTTTTTTTTTGCATCTCCCGGAGTGCTTCTTCCTTAATGAGAAATCATGACTTTTTTTGTTTATTTGATTTAGTATTGAAATTCATCTATCTTTTGTTTTTCTACATGAAAGAACAGAGGTAAATAAAATATGTAATAAAAGCAGTTTTGTTTGGTACTAACTCTATAGTAACTCATATAATATATATATATAGTAACTGATATAATGAATTATTTGTTTCAGGGGTAGACTACATTTTTTAATATCACATTATTTGCTATGGTTTCCATATTCTGACTGGACCCTGACTTACAATGCCTGATATTAAGTACTGAATAAATGTTTGTTGAATGATGACAACAGAATGATAAAGTTCTGAGAATTTTGAGGCATCCTACATTTCAAAAATAGTTTCTATGAACTTTGTAGACATTTATTAGAAATCAAATCCCCTTCTATTTAAAATTTTAAAAAATTTACAGCTGTTAATATATAGGTTTTGCATTAATTATATTTCTTCTATGAAATTACCATATATAGGATATTCTCCCCAAAACAATATGGTGAGAATTTTTTATTCTAGAGGAGTTCATGTTTTTCCCGAAGAATTTTAAGTGAGTAATGAGTAACTAAAAAGTAGTGGGTCAGAGAGATGAGTAGTGGTGGTGGAGTATTCCACTTATTCCTAAATCCCTCCATATTTCTAAAGAAGTTCGACCTTACCATTTTCCAGTCCTGGGGCTGGCTGTCTCCAGGTGAATAGACATCAACTTTGCATACTCCATTTTGGCTTTGTAACCAGTCAACCCTTTCTGACATCTGGAGGTAGAAAAAAATGAGAAAGGGCCATCAAAGGACCAGTTACATGAAATGAAGGAGAAGTAAGACAAATGACTCAGGTGTGCCCAACAGGAGCAATGCTTTCAATAGAGACTTGTCCCATGAGCTACTCAATGCACGAACCTCTAGATCTCTCCATTCTCAGTTCTCAATTGCATGAAGATTTCTTAAATATTTGTATCTCTAGTACTGAGGCCGGTGCCTGGTATATGCTAGAGGTATTTACTACAGATTTGTTCATGAATGAACCTATGTAGCCATGTCCTGCTCTATGTGTCTTTGCTTGACAGCCTTTCCACATCCTGGATTTTCACTAGACACTCAAAACTCAATGTGATCAAAATAGAATTAATTTATATTTTCCCTGTCCATTCTTGTCCCACTGACTTATTATTTTTTGTCCCACCAACTTTTACTTTTAAAGTAGTAAATGCTTCATTTTCATTAACTTCTGGAGCACTAACTTAACTTATATTAGCAGTAACTCTAGTAGTTCCTCTTTAAGAGGAGCTTAATCCCTCCTCCAGATAGCTAAGGGTAGGGGAAATTCTTAGTCTCCATGGTTCAGCCAAACTTCTGGTGCCAGGAGAAAAGAGATGCCACATACACCATTCAGCGGACCTTTGCATGGATGCCCTTGCTGTTGTTGATTGTTCCATAACCCTCCCAATACTTTGCTCTACTCCCTAATCTCAGTAAAGGCACTGCCATCTAGCTGGTCTTCCAAACCAGAAAAATGATAATCATTTTAGTTGTCTTCTTCCACCCCAAAGCCTCCCTCTAGCTGCTACCACTTTCTTTTTTCATTTGTTGACAATTTTCATGAAAGAATTGCTTATACTTGCTTTTTGCTAACCTCATAATTTAGCATAACAGCCCCTTTTCCTTTGGCCTTAGTCTTGTCTACTTTCCTTAGCACTGCATCTTAGTTGAGAGTCTTTGAAAACATGGCTAATTATAATATTTGTCCACTGATAATCTACAAGAAGCTTTTCTTTGACCTCTTTTTCCATGCCAGACTTCCATTACTAGGCTTCCACACTGAAGTTCCCTTCTTTCATTATAAAATTTGCTTAACAAGGTGGAATAAAATGGCCAATTTTTCTCAACAAGGTGGAATAAGATGGCCAATTTTTCCTCTCTAATGGAAATGTCTTTTAGAAATGTGTGTGTGTGTGTGTGTGTGTGTGTGTGTGTGTGTGTGTATGTGTGTTCTCATATTTGGTTTGAAGAAAATAAAACATTTATTTAAAATTGTTATAGGGGTGCCTGGGTGGCTCAGTCAGTTAAGGGGTTAAGTGCCTGCCTTCAGCTCAGGTCCCATCCAGAGATCCTGGGATTGACCTCAGCTCCCTGCCTCAGTGGGGAGTCTGCTTCTCCTTCTGCTCCTCCCCCCTGCTTCTGTGCATGCTCTCTCTCAAATAAATTAATTTAAAAAATCCTAAAATTGTTGTAGGTTGTTTTAAACTGTTACAATAAAGTCCAAAAGCTTCTCCTTTTTTTTCACAGTGAAATTAAATTTTATTAAAAATTGCTTGAAATAAGTTAAGCATTATGAAGGGCTGAATACCTTGGTTAATTGGAAATGTTTGTTTTAAAGGACTTTGGGCAATGGTGGGGGCTGACATCCTCCCTCAAGATAAAAACCAACACAAATCAAATACAGATTACACAAGATCTAAGCTTATTTATAAATGGATTTATTATTTTTCTTATATAGTGTATTACAAGTAATGATTAAAAAATAATAATAATAATAAGACCTTTTAAGAGCTACTTGTCCTTTGCTCCCGCAAAGATTTGTACCTGTTTTCACACCCTAATCACTAACTCAGATTAGGGACAGTTTTCACACCCTAATCACTAACTCAGATTAGGGACAGTTTCTCTTACTCTTCCTGGCATTGTAATACAATAGTTTCCTTGGGAATACAGTGGGTTTTCCTCCTTGATTAGATGTTAGAATCACCCAGAGAACTGTTTAAAGATACCGACTGAGATATTACCTCCCAAAGAACCTTATTTCATTGGTTTTGGGTGGGAAAACTTAGCTACTGAATATCTTTAAAGCATCCTGGGTGATTCTGAAGTATATCTACATAAGAATGAGAACCCCTGGGTCTGGGAATTCTGAGAAAGACTGTCTGGCTCCAGATTCTTTATTATTATTTATTTTATTTTTTATTTATTTATTTTTATTTCTTTTCAGTGTAACAGTATTCATTGTTTTTGCACCACATCCAGTGCTTCATGCAATCCGTGCCCTCTCTAATACCCACCACCTGGTTTCCCCTACCTCCCATCCCCCGCCCCTTCAAAACTCTCAGATTGTTTTTCAGAGTCCACAGTCTTTCTAGATTTATTTTTATTTATTCTTTTCTTTAAAAATTTTCTAAGATTTCCTAAAATTCTTTGGTATCTTATTTCAATTTTTTTAAACCATAATAAGGGAGTTCTTAATGTCTATGAAGTCAAGCCTTTATTGTCTCTCAGCAACTATTATCTGCTAATATTCTTATACTTGAGTAAGCATAGAACCATGAACAAAGGAATGGGTGTTACTATTACTTGTACAGAGAATGAGAAGACTTAGAAATAGACTGCTCTGAACTGTTGCTAGAACAAGTGAAAGCCAGAAGCTTACCTTTCAATTTCCAGTTGGTATTTTCTCTTAATGAATTACATCTAATAGAAAATGACAAAATTGATAGGGCCTCCTCACTTATTTAAGCTATCTATTGCAATTAAAAAGCCAGAATGAAAATTAAGTACATAAGGAAGGAAATTATGTGATCACTTACTCTTACTGAGGACAGGTTCTGAGGTACGAGGAAAGCTCGTGATTAATTTGTTGTTGTCTTCACTATCCCTAAATTTACCCACCTCTCCTGCCATGAAATATAAGGGATCTGCAATGGAAAGACACAGATAAAAATGACTAATTTTACATATGAACCCTATTGCTCTTATTACCAAATAATGATTTTGACTTTACTCATTATTTTTCACATGCAGTACGCAGGTCATGAGCACAAAATGACATTCAATTTAAAGGCCACATCTTAATCTGGGTGCAGTCTGATGTTCCCAGATGACAAAAAAAAAAAAAAAGGTTCCATCTTCTGGCCAACACTGTCTGAAATGACTATTGCTATTCTCTACTTTCAAATCAGTGGTATATAGGGTTATTTAACAATGACAAAACTAGAAGTTTTTAACTTCATCTCAAACTTCTTGATTAGGAAGTCAGAAAAGTAGTAGCTAGGATGAAGAATAAGTGTCCTGAATTCAGTGATCTCAAAGCACTTTGTAAATATTCTTTTAAGGACTTGAGAGAAATATACATCTTCATGTTGCAAAGAGCATATATAGTTAATGTTAGCTCTAGCTTCCAAATAAAAAATCTTCCCTGTATTTCCTCTTCTGAGACATTTTCATAGAAGACATTAGGGCATTGTACTCTCATATTGGAATATCCATGCACACCCCACCCTCCTGTGATATCTCTCTAAATCCCACCCTTGCTTGGTAGCTCAGGACAAACTTACCACGTCTATAAAATATTTTCTAAATATCTAATTGAACATGATTGCTCCTCTGCCAAAGTTTCCATCATATTTTGTTTCAACCTTTACATCCCATCTAGTTCTTTAATTGCTCACGTATATTTCATCTCTGTAATTATTTTTTAAGTGAAAAAAAATTCTTATTAGGTTATGTTAGTCACCATCATAACCTTATTGGGTTATGTTAGTCATCATTCGTTTTTGATTATAAGATGGTGTTTTGAGGACAGATGCATTTTCTTACTCATCTCGGGATCCCTCATAGTAACTAATGCCTTAAAGTTGGTGCTTAATAATTATCCACTGTAGAGAGAGTCAATTATTATATAGTTTCACTTACTTTTGGAGCATAAGGAATAATATGGAGGACACTGGGAGTTGGAGAGGAGAAGTGAGCTGGAGGAAATCAGAGGGGGAGACCAATCAAGAGAGACTGTGGACTCTGAGAAACAAACTGAGCGTTTTGGAGGGGAGAGAGTGGGGCGTTGGGTGAGCCTGGTAGTGGGTATTAAGGAGGGCACATATTGCATGGAGCACCGAGTTTGGTGCATAAACAATGAATTCTGAAACACTGAAAAGAAATAAAACAAAATAAAATGAAAAAAAATTATCTGTTGAAAGAATGAATACAGGAAAACTGCCTATTTCAAATTCCAGATAGTGTAATCTTTTCTTTCTTTCTTAAATAGGAGAATCTGAGAACAACAAAAAATGGTTTGCTCGAGTTTGCTATGGTGTTAAGCCACACATTCAGGCTTTCTTGAAGCTTGGTTCCTTTTGGGGATAAGTTCACCCCAGAAACACATTCAAGGTATAAATAATTATCTAACAATTTATTAACAGAATTTCCTATCCCAATAACACCAATAAATCAACAACCTTTTAGTCATATATATCCAACAAACACTTCTACTTACATAGACTAATGTTTTTATTCTATTTTGTATGTCTTCTGCATTTTTATCTGCATCCATGAATCTATTTTTAGGTTTTAAATGCCCTAAATGTCCTGGCTAGTTATATTTATATGAAGTACTTAAATATCTTTTGATGATAATGATATTCATACTTCTAAATCTGTATACATTTCCCATAATGAAATTTGAAAAAAAGGGAAGGAAAATCTAGAGTTTAATGGGCCCAATGAACAGATTCATAAATATCTTAAGCTCAAAGTTGCTGAATAATATCCTGGAGTTAGGGTAGAAAATAAAAAAGATGCTTTGTATTATCTATTAAATTTGATGAGGAAAGAAAGCTAACTCTATACAGTGTATAGATAAATGGACCCTAAAAGCCATTTATTCTAATAACCTAATTTTATAGATTAAGAAACCGAGTCCCAGAAAGGAAATGTTAAAAACACTGGATATATTCCTTTAAAAAATACAGCTTTGCAGGTTAATATTCCAGAAGGTATGAAGTTTTTCTACAGCTAAGTGGCCCATAGAAGGGACAACCCTTAAAAAGTGCCAGTGTGGTTACTGTCTCAGTAATAATCGAGGAGGAATGCAAATTGTGAATGCCAGCCAGAGAGGGCATAACACAGGAATTTGGTTATGGTTCCTGTACTTCAGACCACAGCTCTATCTCAAGACATTTTTCTCCTATATCCATCATAAGCAAGAGGCTCCTGTTTATTCAAGGTTCTTAAAGTCACAGAAAAGCCCACATTACAGGCAACATAAATAAAGCTTTTGCTGGGTTGATACCTATCTCATCATGTTTTAAAGTTTATTCAACCAAGTTTTATTACTAATTTTAAAAAGGAAGAATATATTCAATTATATCCATTCTCTTTTTCTCTCTCATTCCCTTCTTTTAAGTGCCAGGTACATTGTACACACTCAATAAATTTGGTTATTCTTAACATCAGTTACAATTGATTAAAGGATTAGAAGTGTGTGTGTGTGTGTTTGTGTGTATGTGTGTCTTTTCCCTTGGAGATACCATTCACTGTTAGCTTCTCTGTGGATCTCCTCCATTTTCACTTTCCCTTAACTTCTTCTCCTGGTGCCTCATAAATACAGATATTTCCTCCACAAGGCTTTATATATATCCTGACTTTTCCATGTTCTCTATTGTCTAGCCAAGGCTTCAGAAATAACAGTAGAGATGATGAAAGTAAATGAGAATTAGGACGCAGGACTCAGAGCTACACTGGTCTGATTTTGTTATTAGAGCACAGGGAGAAAAACAAAAAACATAACTTTTGGAATAGTTACACAATGAAGAGAAGTCAGCAGATAGTTAAGCTTCCAGACTCATCATCAAATTGGGAAGTGAGGAGTAAGTCCCCTTTGTGATCCCAAATGGATGGCCAAGGAGATCTGGTTAAATCTGCAGTTAAGTTAAAATTTCAGCAGCAAAGACGATAGGTTTAGCTGTTACACTACTGAGGGAGAGGCTCATTTATTTCCAGAAAACCCTGATGTAAAATTTAAACTGTGCAAGAAGGGAGGCTGGGTTGAACATTAAAAGTTAACCATCACTTGTCACTGAATTCTCCTTTTTAAGTACAGAAGCTCAGAAAATGGGCTGTTTTATCAGTCCAGTGGGATTTCCTACCTCTGTAGCACTGGAAGAGTGAACCACAGAAGACTCCAGACTATACGTTAAAAGTCAATGAAGATGCTGGGATGTTCTTGCTCAGCTCAAGATCTTGTTTCCTCCTCCAGCCTTCCATGTACCTCCCCCTTGTTGGGACTGAAGAGTGACATCAGAATCACAACTGGTGATATCACTGTCTCTATAGCAACAGTAGTGAGGCTATCAGAAACTTAGTTGTCAAAGGACAAGGGGATAGGTTAAAATACACTCCATGTCTCTGATGCTTAGTTTGGAAGGACTGGGCTTGCTTTCCCCTAATTAATTTTCTCCTTTAAGTAACTGGGCAGGGAATATGGGTGGAGAAAATTTTGCCATTGGATCATACTTAAAACAACAGAGTGTTATATGTAAACAAATTCAGATGGGTACAGAGAGGGAGAAATAAAAATTCAGCATCAACTAAATCTTTTTGGAAATATTACTCTATGAACTTTTAACTAACGATTAAGTATAGGACTAGTACACAGTTTTCATGAAACAAAAGAATCTTGATCAAGGCCACAAGATAAAGATTAAAATTTTTAACAAATTAAAAAGTGACTGGTTTGTTACAGGCTTCCTTCAACAAGGTTTTTTATCTACTGATGATTTTTTTATAC